>NC_048276.1:26933899-27233899 GCF_009762535.1 Notolabrus celidotus
TAACATGCAATAAATCTAAAGAACAAATTGTGTCTTTTATATCACTGTCATGTAAGGCTTCATCAACAGTCGACAGATATTTGGGATAATTTTGAAATAACTGAGTTAAAGCACCATGTCCTCATCACTGAGTGATTGGATGCTTTGTTTACATTCACATTGTTTTTTAATTTCTCTGTTGCTTTAAGGAATTATATCCACATGAAAAATTTCCAAAAGAACAAAAAGAGTTGCATCCAGTGCTTCTGGAATAAATGTTCCATCTTCATAAGATCAGGAAATTCAAAAGATTAATCATTTGTTTCGGTAATTTAACATGCTCTAAAATCTGCATCAACCCAAACACGAGATGTTTAGTTTCCTCAAAATACTTCTGAAAAAGTGTGATTGTATTATATTCAGGGTTTATCAATAAATTGATTATATTTGTTTCCATGGACAGCACCACTGATCTGTAAAGTGAGTGTACCCTCATGACTGAGGTCAGCCGTCACTCACCGCCACGATGCCAGAGGGATGAAAGATGGAAAGACACAGTGATGGTTAATGGTTATCAATGCAGGCCTGCTTAAAAGTACTTAAAGTCTCTAAAAGTAGTATGGGAGGTAGTGCCTTCAGTTATCAGGCGCCTCTCCTTTGGAATCATGGAATCATCAGTCAGGGTCCGGGAGGCAGACACCCTCTCTACTTTTAAGAGAAGGCTTAAAATTTTCCTTTTTGATAAAGCTTATAGTTAGAGCTGGCTCAGGCTTGGACCAGCTCTTAGTTATAGGCTTAGACTGCTGGGGGACCTGACACACTGAGATCCTATCTTCAATGTGTTTGTTTCACATTATTCCATCCATTATCTTGACTGCTTATCCCGTTAGGGGTCACGGGGGCTGGAGCCTATCCCAGCTGGCTTCAGGCGGAAGGCAGGGTTCACCCTGGACAGGTTGCCAACCTATCACAGGGCTAACACAGAGAGACAGACAACCATTCACACCCACACTCACACCTACAGCCAATTTAGAGTGATCTGGTGTTTCACATTATTACCAGTAAACATAGTTCTTCTATAAAATCAAGATTTGTTCCATAGACATCTTTTTCAAATCCTTTTGTATCATGACCCATACTTCTTCAGCCTTCTCTAGCTGTTAGTTACATTTTTCTTCTCTGCGACTAAAACCTGTATGTCAAAACTTCAAGGACATACTGTCTTCCTACAGCAGGGTTTGTGTTTGTGTCTTCAGTTCTAAAGATATCACTCAAGCTTTTGTTAACAGGGGTTTTATAGCGATAGTTGTGTTTTTGAAGTGTGGTTGTATGAGGTATACTTAGTGGGTCCATAGTGAGTGCATCTAGTTTGACTCCGCCTCTTTGTTGAGAAGCCGGATGAAGCTAACTGAGAGGGAGACTGTAGGCTATGAACCAATGCAGACCCTGTACACGCCATACATACGTACACAAACATAATGTTGGTGAAAGTGTCCTCTATATTTGGACAGTTTAGAGTGCTTGACAGCATTTCCTGATGCACCACATACACAATCCTCTGCCTTACCATGGTCAGAATGAGGGCAAACGGCTCCTCTGATGCATAGCTGACAGATAAGTTGCTCCCTTAAAACACAACATACATGAATAGGGAGTTTTTGGCGTGATATGTTGCTTGTTTAAAAGAATAAAATGAATTGTTGATTAAATCAAGTTTTGAGCATTTCTTAAAAATCCTACTTCAGTTTCAAACTGAATCTCAGAGGACTCTCCTTGTATTTGTTAACTCAAACACTCCTACAGTATGACCTTAAAACAGTGTGTTCTGGTAAACACGGCTTCTCTTCCATAACCAGTTTCTACAAATCATAAGGACATTCGTGTTGAAGAAGACAAACCCTGTTATGATTCTTCATTTAATTAAAAGCTCGTTTCCATCTCTGAGCAGAATCAGCTCCCCTCATATGCAAACATCCACAACCTGAAAAACAAAAGCCTACCAGCTTTTTAATAAGATGCAGAGAATCCAGAAGGATCTTTATAGTAAATGCCACAACTCATTAGTCTAATTACCCTATCACACATTTACTCTCTGCTAATAACAGAGTGTGCAGAGAAACAGAGAGAGAGAGAGGAAACCACACATCTCCTCGTAAAGTTAGCATTCCAGCAATTAGTGAAAAGGCACATTAAAGCCCACACAGACTTCCTGAGAGAAATAATTAAAGAAAAGTGCCGGAGCTGTTGATTCTTCTCTCTTTTTTTTTAAGTCTCCAGCCTCGTACAAGCTCAGTGTAAAAGCAAGAACACCCTCACATCAGAATTAAAACAGAGAGAGCACTATTTATGTCTTTTTGCATAATTTGACTCACTGTGGGAGACGTGACTCCTGAAGTCAGATTTAATTGTGTTTTTAACAAGGTAACAATGTGCGTTTAACAATTAACTCCATGCATATGCAAAAAAAATAAACCAAAACCTGAATGTGCTGAGCCTCCTCTGAATACAGAGCAGCATGGATTTCTCTTAAGAGCTACAAATAATCACATTCTAACAGCTCCTGCTGCTGATTCTCGCTCCTGTTACTCCCTGAGCTCTCTGACTCTAACTCTGCTGATTGTGACATTTTAATTGGCCGTCATACACATTTACATACACACTCAACTTCCTCCATATTCTCCATGGCATCATTTAACAGGTAAGTAACTCCTATTAACATCTTATTTCTCCTCTCATCATTCCTGTATAATCTCTGGTACTCTTTAAGGTTTAGCAGAAGTGCTAATGATTCAATGGTTGAAAAAGTTAAACCAAGTTATAGCACTGATAAGAGATAAAAGCACAGGCTTTGAGATTACTTTGTTGAAATTAATTGCACACATTAATAACTTTCATGAGAATTGTTTCATCACAGGTCCACCTCTCCATTCTGGTTTCTGATTGGTTATTTTACAATCTAGTTATTTTAGTCAGCTCTTTGAATTAACTGAAGTGTTTGTCCTCAGATGACTTCAATCTGCTCAATCTTCCTCCCTTTCAGGATGAGTGTGACAAATATATTGTCTTAAATTGATGTTGATGATACAATGAGGGAGAAGAGCTCTTAAAAGATGACCCCCTGGTCTCTGCGTCATATGGATCTCCAGCATGCTTTGATTAGTGAATTAGTTGCTTGTTCTACACAAGGGGTTCCAAAACTTTTCAGCCCGCGACACCAAATAAGGGGTAAAATGTACAACTTCTAGATAACTTTAAAAAAAAATCTGGAAGACATCTCGAGACCCCCCATTTGTATCTTGTGACCCCCCACTTTGGGAATTCATGGGCTCAATTTATGATCTATGGTCTGATAAGGATATTGACAGACGTCAACCGGAAGTCCATTAATTCGTTGAAAATCTCTGTGATATACCACCAGCCTACCAAACTCCCCTCCTCTTAAATATTGCAGTCCAATAGGTGGAAACGAGGCAGGATCTGTCCATCCATATTTTTGCGTGCTTCTGGAAGCTTACAGATACAGAACAAACATGGCAGTACCACCAGAACTTGTGGGGGCAGTGTTGAGCAGCGTACCCAATGGTTCAAGCCAGACCAGCAAACCACAGCAAACCATAACAAACAACTTGAAGAAGAAAACTTTAGAAAATGGACGGACTTTATGAGGAAAGATGTTAAGAAACTCCAAGAGATGTTACCTCACCCGTGCACAGAGACAGATAACAACAGCAGAATAGCTGGGCAGAGATCAGACAGGAAGTGAATGTCAGTTGGGCAGCAAAGAGAAGCGCCCTCATTATATAACATCCATCCCAACATAAAGCATATGTGGGAGTCTGTGGATATATGGTTATAGTGCATTTCCATTAGGTGGTCTGGTTTAGATCAGTAGGGTTTGTTATCTTGCTTGCATTTCCACAGCTTACTGAAAATCTAGAGAATAGTAGGGCGGTTTTTACCATAAGCTGCCCAGGATCTCTGCCAAAAAACACAAAAAAATGATACAGATATGGTCTCTGTTGGCTTTATATCAGCTGTATATATGTCAAAAGCATGACAAATATACAACTTGAAAGCACTCCTATGAAGCTTTATAAAGATAAAGCCCAATCTTCTTGTGTTTCTGTGGAGACACTCCCCTTGTTTTCACACACTGAATTAATTTTGAAGTTGTGTTCTGGACAATTGTTTGGTAAATGAAATACCTTGCATAACTCTATTAAAGCATATGGTGAACTTTTGTTGAAAAAATACACAGTGGAAACATGTTAAGCTGTGTTGATTTTTAAATATTTTCAGGTTACAGGAAATATGTATTCTTGTGTGATCTCCTTCTCCCTTTACATCTATCTCTATCCTACTCTCTCTGCTCAGCTGGTGTCTGTGTTAAGCATCTATTTTTTTAACATGATCGTTTCCTGAAGACCAACCCGATACAAGTACTGTATACCACCTGAAAACATTCCCTAAAATGAACAGAGAACTGAGTCATAATTCATCAAGGTACTAAACTTAGTGATCAAATAACATCAGGTTAGGAGAGATAGAGTCCAGTATAATTTCTCCTCCCTCAGCCTCTCTCTCAATCAATGGTTTACAGTTTGTCTAGCTTCACCATTTAGGGTCAGACTGTTACGCTTGGTTCCCCCACAGAAGGGTGCCAAAAAAGGGTGCCAAAAAAGTAGGATGTACAGAACGGTTATTTTGATAGCTTTCCCAACTTTTGATAGCAGAAACCAAGGTAATCATCTTTTGAAATCCAAATAAAAAATAGGCTTTGTAAAAAAGTGTATTTGATGCAAACTAAAAGAACTCAAATAAAATGTAATTACAGAGAAAATATCATTAGTTTTCATCCTTGTCACAGGCTACCTGTGTGAATGACTGTCCACCAATTAATGTTCTGAAAAGAAGGACTGAAAAAAATTAAAGTTAAGTTGTGTCGTCTGCTTCCCTCATGTTTACGCAGCTGTAGCTTTGAATGGTTGTAGTTAAGGCCAAAGTGTACAGATAATCTGCACTATTTTATGAGTGCTATTTTCCTGTACTTAAGACAAAAGTCATAATAGTGGATGTTATGTTGCAGAGATGATCTTACACATCCATGTGGTCCTCCCAACCTGCTACATCAGTGATGAAACCTGAGCCACAAGGTAGCAAATTCTACAGGGAGAATGTTTCAAAGTAAACCATGTCCCTATCCTGATTAGAGTCTCATAGTTACATGTTATCATCATCACATGTAATTCGGGAAAAAAGTTAATGAATATAGATTTTAAGAAATAGAAACCAAGTCTCAACATTGAATGGAGCTTGTAGAGAGGTGTCAACAATGTATAATATAGAAAGAACAATACAGCATTTTGTCCATGTTAACCATGAACAGAAATTAGAGACAGATAGTTTCATAGTTGTTGTGTAGATTCTGACCTGTTTGGACTTCAGTATTTGACCATTACATCTGGTCATTCAAAATAGAGAGTTACAGCAGTACTACATGGACCTGGTGCATCAGCAGACTGCAGATTTCAGAGGCAGGGTGTCCAAGTAAACAGCGGCTTGCACCTTTATTGGTAACTTTACCGGCTCCCGTAATGTTGCCTCAGAAGAAATGATGTTTATATCTCATCATACGTGTTAGACTAACGCCTCCTTCGGTGACGTAACATATATAAATGCAATGGAATCAAACTTCAGGAATTCGACAGCCACTTATAACATCTAACTAAAATAAAAATATGGGTTGTTAACTTACAGTATTTGGGCACTGTGCACTGAATTAATGCATTAATAAATGAACAAAAAACAAGGTTATTATGTTTGAGATGTTTTTGTTTTCATCATGAGCCACAGTTAATTTATAAAAAACTCATGCACTGATTTAAACGGCAACAAAGAAAACATAAGCTTAAGTCAGTTAAGTTATTGACTAATGGGTTTGTTGGATGTGACACTTGGACAGAATGATATTTGGGG
The DNA here is from genome assembly GCF_009762535.1 of Notolabrus celidotus. NCBI lineage: Eukaryota > Metazoa > Chordata > Actinopteri > Labriformes > Labridae > Notolabrus > Notolabrus celidotus. Next base: position 26,939,855 of record NC_048276.1, read on the forward strand.
TATATATATATAATAAATACATATCCAGGCCTAAATAAAATTTGATTAAATTTGCTTTTGTGGTTTTACTTTCCCTTTATTTTTATTTCTTTTTTTCTTTTTTCTCTCTGTTTATTCTTGTTGACGTTGCAGATTTTTTTGTTTAGTGTGTTTCTGCATTAGGTATCAAATTCTATACTCAAGGATGAGTTAAAGATGAGCTGTTTACAGAAGATAGTCTTATATATATATATATATAAGAAAACTCGTCCAATGCTGACATGCTGCCACGTCTTTGTTTTGTCTTTTTTTTTTTCTTGTTGTTTTTTTTGTGTGAAAACAATTAAATAAAGAGTATAAAAAAATAAATAAATGGACAGGCTGATATTTGACTTCCTCTGCCGCAAAAGTTAACTCACTTGTCTCTATAGGTGAAGCCAACACAAACACAATTTATGCTAATTCATGTGTTAGCTTTGGTTGTTTTGGATAAAAACATTCCTCAAGGAGCCAAGCTGACCATTTCTCCCATAATCATATCTGTATCACGTCAGAATCACAGACAAGGAATTTTCCTCAATGTTTTTGGTACAAAAAACAAAAACAAAAAACAATGGACAATGCAATAGAATCTTAAAAAAAAGGAGGATTAATGTTTTACATAAAAAGTATACAAAATATATTTAAAAAAACATAATGCATTACAAATATGTACAGGGTTGTAGAGGAAGAGCTGTGCAGCTGTACAGGAATGATGCATGCAAAGAACTTAACTGTATAAACTGTAAACATTCAGATGGACAATACTTTTGGTTCAGTAGATGAAAAGAAAATGTAAATTCTTAATACAACAAATGATTCGATTCTTTTTATCCTTTAATTAACTGTGAATAGAGAAACCACATGCACACAGAACACAGGCTTCTATAGCTAAATCCAGCTAGCTTGATAAAACATTAGAGGTTTTTTCAAGTTGTCACCATGTCTGTAACACCGAGAGACAAAAAACACATTTTAAATATGAGTTTCAATTCCTGCTCCTCACTTAGCTGGCACAACTGTGTAAACAGTGTATGCTGAAATGACAGGCTATAAATCAAAGCAAAAGGCTAACACGTTGTTAACACCAGATATCTGAAAAGTCTGACAATGTCTACTTCCGGCAGAAATATATTATATAATAATTTTGTGACACCACTGATGGCTGATAGCCAACATGAATAACTTCATGAGTCACATATTTTGGCATGTATGCATATTCACCAGTTTACTGCGTTTCCTCGAAACACTTTAGTCAGTGCATTTTTGTATTTGAACATGTGCTCTCCTAAATTGATGTGTGCCGAATAGCCAACGTAGATATTACCAGAAACCACTAGAAGTCACAGATTGTGCATGTATGTGTCTGCATGTGCACAGTCCTCTTGTTGCAGCTTCTCTTCTGGCACCTTTATCACCACACATCGTTACAAACAATACACTGGTCTGCACTTTTAATGGATACAAACGCCCTAGCTCTTATAGAAGCACTCCAGGTAAGCAGCTAATAAAGTAAATCAGCATGTTTATCACTCATGCAACATATTGAGAGGATAGGAGCGCTAAAAACTGAGGCTACAACAACATGAAGGTATAAATAATAAGGTATTTAATAACTAATATAATATTGTGTCAAGCTGTGACAGTGACTTGTTTTTTTTACTGTGTGTGTGATTTAAGGGAAAACGAGCAGGAATGTGCAGACCCAAAACCTCTGCTGTTTTGGGCTGAAACAGACCCTCCCCCACCACCAGCACCCTGAGCTGCTCCAAACATGGCTGCTCACATCAAAGGCAGTCGTGTATCTTGCAGGAGCTGCTGAGGACTTTACAACAGCTCACCTCACAGGGGCTTGCACCTCCTCAGACAGCGGCAGTGGAGACCCGCTGGGAGGGCCCAGGGAGCAGGGACAGATGCCTGACTCAGTCTGCAGTGTCATGGTTACAGGGCGGGCTGTGCCAGACGGTGCAGGGGCAGCTCTAGTCTCACATCATACTACAAATTTATAGTAAGCTGCCGGTTTGCTGCCTGCACCAGGAGATCAGCCAGCTCGATTAAAAATGTCTGTGTTTTGAATAATTTAGCTCATAAATAGATAATACAAGCTCATTATAGGGGTGCATCAATATTCTAGTGATAAGCTGAGAGGGGAGTGAGGTGCCCATTTTTTATACTGGTACGACTTTTTTATTTCCAGCAGTGTTTTTTTCCCCCTTGTTTTCTACCACTAACAGGGTGATGCCTTCGAGGCCTACGCAGTGAATTAAATAATGAAATGTGGAACAAGACTGAAAACACCCGAAAATAAGGGGGGCAAAGAAGATGAAGGCAAATAGCTGATAACAGCTTAATTTTAGCTTCACATGTTGTTTTTCTCGCAGCTCAGTACACATAAATCAGCTCTCATTAAAGTGGACTAACACGGTATTTCAAGGAATTTAAAGAACATCTCTGTACTTGTTGTCACTAAACAAAGTCATTTAGAAGTGTTGACATAGTTTTGGACCAAACGTGTCCTCCATGGTGTCGGTCATTTCTACAGTTTCACCTCTAAGTGTGGCAGAAGTAGTTAAATAAGGTCTAAACCACTTGAAAAGTGATGCTTACCTTTGAAAATGACTGTTAGCGTGAAAGAGAAATAAATTATTTTTACAATTTAAGTCTGTAACCTCAAACAAAACATCTCTATTTGCCTGATAAACACTTTTTGATATTAAAAAGATATGTTCTAATCATCTTCTATAGCCTCTGTAGAGTTTATAATCCAAAAAGTGACTGGGAAACAATTTATCATTCATGAATTCATTGTCTCAGCCTATAATCAGAGTCATAAGGTAAGAAAGTATCCCAGTTTACACTTTACAGAGGGAGAGAAACAGCTGGACTGCTGCCAGAATATCAAATGCATATTTTAAAGCCAATTTATGAAACTCAAAGAGAAGTGAATTCAGGGTGCTTCTGCTCTCCTTTGATGAGTGAAGCATTAACTGAAGGTGCTCTTTGCTTTACAAACCACACTACGTGGAAATTGAAGGAGACAACCTTCAAGTACAAATTTCAAAAGCTTTTATGTCATGGTGAGTTTAAGGGAATATTAAAAACAACACTAGTGTTTGTAGCACATCCTTGGCAAGCAGCACATCAAGTCAATTTAGTACAATTTCTTAAAGCTGGCATGGTGCTACAGAGAAAATACAATCATTATTTTGAAGGACGAGCAAGTGCAGGGGCAGAACGGTTGACATTTCTCTATGAGAAGGTAAAGAAATAAACTGTTTCTGTCACAAATAGCTCTTTTAGAAGTTACAATTTGTGCATTTTTCCACTGTGACAGAAGTACCCGCCCAACATAGACACCTGAACTCCCCATGAGAGACTGAACCTACCTGTAAACAGCCCTCTTGTCAGACTCAAGCTGGGCCTGGGGGTCAAGGGTCACACTGACAGAGTTATTTCCTGCTGCAGAGGCTGCTGGGATGTGGACCTGAGGGGTCTTGGTGGATTGCTGAGTAGTGCCCGTCATCTGGTGAGACAAAACAATGACATAATTTAATGACATTTACACTCCTTTATTGGTGTGGGGTGTGTTTGGAGACATGAACACTTAAGTCTTGGCCTGCAGAACACGTGGCTAAGTGTCTGCAGCCTGTTTGTCTTTGAGGCTGCATTTAGACACTATGGTACCATGAGCTACATGCTAACTTCAGCCTGCTAACAAGCTCACAGTGACCAAAATGTGATTATTTAGCATATACCCTATCTTACTTGAGCATTTAAGCATGCTACCATTATTAGCACAATACACATTGTGTGAGTTATTATCTTTTTTTTTTTTTTTAAAGATGCTGCTTATCCAATACTATTTTGCTGAGATTGGCTTGTACTTGTTCATATTTGGTTCTCCTCACCAATCACATCACAGTGGTTCAAGCCATATGCACTAATAGACCACAACCACGCATTAAGGAGCAAACATCCTAAATTATATGGGGGAGAAAAAAACACTCATTGTACAGATAAGGCTGATGGGAATGCCATTAGTTCTGCATATTATCATACAAAATAAAAGTAAAACAAAACAGATAAGATGTGGAAAATTATTTGCAAGGAAAAAAACTTAACTTTGAATACTACACACTGTGCCTTTAAATATTACACACACACTGCACTGTTGAATACTACTCACTGCAGTTTTAATTACTACTTACTGTGCCTTTACATACTACCTACTGTACCTCTAAATAATACAGACTGCATCTTTAAATATTACACACTGTGCCTTTAAATACTACACACACTGTACTATTAAATACTACACACTGTACCGTTAAATACTTTACACTGTACCTTTAAATACTACACACTGTACCTTTAAATATTACACACTATGCCTTTAAATATAACACAGACTATACTGTTAAATACGACATATTGTACCTTTAAATACTATACACAGTGTACTGTTAAATACTACACATTGTACCTTTAAATATTACACACTATGCCTTTAAATATAACACAGACTATACTGTTAAATACTACATATTGTTCCTTTAAATACTACACACTGTACCGTTAAATACTTTGCACTGTACCTTTAAATACTACACACTGTACCTTTAAATATTTCAAACTTGGGAGCTGGGAGCATTAATGGCTTTATTAGCATTGCAGGCACCCATTGGCTCAGTTTCTCAATTGCTCTTACTGCTGCAGGGTGACACAAGTCATCTCACAGTGCTTCCGTTTCCTTCTCTATCAGCCGTTAAATCCATTTTTAATTACTCTGAATTATTTTTTTTTTATTTGAGGAGGTTTGAAATTATTAAAAACGATGAAAACAATGTAAAGGAATGTCATTAGCACACCTGGAAACTGTAGCCTCAAAAATAACCATATATGTACATGAGATTGACTGTGCAAGGTCTCAGCTCCATCATTGTTGTGGACAGTGTTCATATGGGGAGTCCTTCCCCACTGTGACTGGTCGATAAGGGAGAGTTGACACTGACGAGCACTGCGCTGTCCCAAAAGCTGATTTATTTTCAATTGTGCTTAAGCTGTGATGTTTTGTGCTTAGGATGCTGAGCACCGACAGAACCGAACTGCCCAGGTTAAAAAAAAAACCTTTTATGGACAGAGACCCTAAATGTGCCAGAAATATCAACAAATAAAACAAAGTTAACTTTAAATGAGCCCTTGTGCTAGCTTATCTTTTTCTGAAAAGCAGTAACTTAAATCCATAAAACCTAATTGCAGGCTACATATGAATCTGACATGACCCAAATAAAGGTTTATCAATCATGCAGAATCATTGCATTGACTTCTTCTGTCTCATGTCATGAACACGCAGCTGCCTGTGAGCTCTGAGTAATTTTTTAATCACTCTTCCAAAGCAATAACATGCGAGTGACGCTGACAGACTATCAATGAGGGTGTAGCTTGAGTAAATCATTGTTGCTTGACAGGTCAGCAGCCTTGTAATGAAGCTGTTAAACAGTGAATGATGGGATAGATTCAGTAATTGAACAAGGCATGCTCACATACAAATTCATTTTCAATATTTATAATTGTAGGAAATAAACAGTGTGTTCTTACACTGCAGAATATTCTCTAACTTAGAAGCATCGCTGCAGAGATATTGGTCCGACGTGGAGACATTCAGGATCTGTTATCTGCTTTGATGTTATTTGTGCTGTAGGCTGATGTTATGAAGACGGTCTGTTGTCTTCTTCATCCTCTACCCCACTTTCCTCTCTCATTCGTTCTCTCTCAGGAAATGAGTCTAACAACTGCACCCCCACTCTTTTTTCTTCTCTAGTCAGGGTGGGATGGGAGGAAGCTTCAAGTCTTAATCCCAGCACCAAATGGGAAATAAATTAGCTTCTTCACACTTAACTAGCTCTCATTTGCATTTGCCGAGCGCGCAGACTGCAGCTCGGGAGCTCTCCCTCGGCACTAATCCTCCGGGCGAAAGTAGACGGAGGTGATGTGGACGAGGAGGAGGCTGAGGCGGTCGGATGAACCTGCTCCCCCTCCGTCACACGGGGTGGTCTTCAGCGTGTGACAAAGCCTGAGTCCAGCCACAGTGAGGCTTCTTTTTCTTTTTGCACTGACCTGGCTGGTGGTCGTGTCTGTTAAATGCCCAATCTCTTACTCTTATCCTAAAGGTGGCGCAGTGGTAGAGTGGGTCATTGGTCAACTGCAGGTGTGGAGGTTTGAATTCAGCTCCTGCAGTCTACAAAGGAAAGGAAAGACACTGGATCCATACGCTCTGTAGCATAAGCAGTGATGTGTGGTTGCATGTAGATGGGGATAGTTAGTACTGATGGGTACTTTTATAGCACTCTCTCCAATCAGTATGTGAATGCGTTGTCCAAAGACTACACAAATACTACAGTTAATTTATCATTCTACCTTTAACTTGCTGTATATATCACTTTTATACTTAAGATTGGGCTGGTGTGGCACTGGTGGTGTAGCAGTCTAAGCGCCCCACATACAGAGACTACAGTCCTCATTGCAGAGGTCGCCGGTTCGACTCCCGGCCATGATCATTTCCTGCATGTTTTCCCCCACTCTCTACTCCCCACATTTCTTGTCTCGCTTCAGCTATGCTATCAAACAAAGGCATAGAAGCCCAAAAATAGCACTTGTGAAAAAAAAAAATCAGTGGGCATTAAACCATTTCAACCAATGAAAAGCGTTAAAAAGAGCTTTTGACTGAATCCCGTTCAGTGTTTTGCTATTTTTGTTAAAAACACTGTTTTTTTTCACTTCCTGAAAAGCTGTAGTCTTGGACATACAAGGCTTCAGCCAAATCGCAGCAATATATAGTTAGAAATATGTGTTTGTGAGAGAGAAGTGGGGGGAGGGGGTCTTGATTTTTTATAAGATGCCACCTGCATGCCTGTTAGATGTTTTCAAACTTCTGGTTTGTTCACAAAAGTAATGACATCACTTAAAGGGAGCATGGACGCCACAGTTAGCACAACAGAAAGTCCTGTATATGAACAGGAAACAATCTGTCATGGTGAGAAACAGACAGATTCAGCTTTTCTGGGCCTTTGTTGTTCATTTGAATGCACTGCTGTATTCTGAGTGTAACTGTAAGCATTGACAGGTGTTCTGTTGAAGCGTCTGACCTGTTGGCTCTCCTGGTACGATGGTGGAGGAACACTCTGGGTGGCCATCATTGTCACTGCAGGTGCTGAGGACGCATGTTGCATCATGGGACAGCTTCACATGGAGACTAGTGAAGAAAGACACAGAAAAAGAGCGCATCATAAACCGAGTGCCTGGCAAAGATTACAGATTCTATTACAGCAGCAGCCACCAGGTGCTGCTGTGATTAAATAATAGAAGCATGCTGCAGCTCACTCTGCTGTTAACACTCCTTTTTTCCTCCTCTTTCTAGAGTTACTCATTTATTTCTTTAATCTATCTGCGCTCACTTGCTCTCTCTGTGTGTGTAGCTGACAGAGGATGTAATAATACAGAATTATCCAACAAAAGCAGATAGAAAACCTCCTCACAGAAATACTTTACATAGCAGCAGGTTCAAAGCTACACTGAAAACAAACCCGACTACTTGTTTACCAATTACAGACCGCAATGCTTGTTTACTAATCACAGTACAGTCAGCTTTAAAGCCTGGAGTAGGAGTCACCTTGGTCGTCTCTGTGTGTTTGCTGCTGCTGTTGTTGCTGTTGTGCTGTTTTCGAGCCAATCAAGAGGGCTAATTAGGGCTCTTGTTGGTGGGCTAATTGCTATTGGCCGAGACCCCACAGGGCTGAGGGGCCGTACCCTGCGGAATGCCGCTGTAACCGCCGCCCCCACCCCCGCATGAAGGAACTAATTGGTTCAGGGCAACGTACACACACTAATACACACACACACACACACACACACACACACACACACACACACACACACACACACACACACATACATATACCCCCTACCATCAGCCCAACTTACTATAGGCAAGCACAGCAGGGGCTCCATCCTGAAGCGACACATAACCTATGTGTACGCGCTGCGTGAAAATGTCCTAAATTAACTATTTGACCTGAGGGGGGTTTGATAGATGTAAACTCTGTTACACCTGGGTTAAATGTTCTGCTTCTCACTAATACAGAAAATAAACACACACTGATTTACATCGTCTCATTTGTTCTCTCTGTGTTCCCTGAATACCTTCTATTCTTTTAACACTTTTCAATTGTTTTGCATTGTCTAACATTTGCATTGTAGTATTATTAAAGAAAATACAAGTCTGTGTGTCTTCTTCTTTTGTGTGCTTTTTTTCTGCTTGAATTACGTTCACATTTTTTGTATCTCCAAAACTCTCCTTACGACACTACAGGACTTTTTTTGTGTTGTTATTTTACACTTTTGAATTTACAATTAAAAAAGCAATCATAAAACATAAATAAGAGCCCACATCTCATGTGATGATGCATTTTGATGCTCTGAAATTCAATCTAGTGCCTGAAACAGTCATGCTGTTCATCAAATCCTCATTCTTCAAAGTCTTCACGCTCACTGTATAACCTGAGCCACTCGACTTATCGGACAAAAGCCTCATAATGCCACATTCAGCCTTATGTGCTCATGAAAGGCAGCCAGCAGTTACAGTGCAGCGTTGCACTAAGGCTGAATGGTATCGACCTGCAGGAAAACGGCTGATTATCAGCCGGTGAAATGAAACTGTAACATCTGAGCAACGACTCTGAACGGGTTACAACATGCGGTACGAGGAAATGCCTCAGGAAATAAAAACGTGCAATAATCCTCCTGACCACTAAAGCTGAGGGTTTGAAGTACCTGTGAGGTGTGAAGTTATAGCCTGAGGAAAATGAATGTTAAGACCTTCTTCTTTAGGTTAAGAGTACAACCACATTTAATATCATGCAAAATATAAATCAAACAGTCCGTACATAAGGATATCTACCCACTCTAACCCATTCTTACTCACTAAATATCAAATACAACACGTCTGTTAGTATCAAATACACAGAGGGTGCATGGGTTAAACTTTTGTGTGACTTTATCATCAATCAATCAATTAATCAAATATATATGTAGTCCCTTTTTTCAGTGGTTGACTTCTTTAGATTAGCACAGATACATACAAACTTGCTGGTTCTTATGAAATCAAGTTTAAATTATGATTGTTTTTTGTTCTTAACTGTACCAAGCAGTGTATCCTTCTGTTCCTTTTGCTGTCTAAACTTTTGACAGTATTTATCAGAATTATATATTTTTTAAAACGCCCAAATAACTCAACACAGGTTTTTAAATCGTCCATGTGATAGGCTACTACCTCATCAGAACAAGTGATCTGCATGTTCACATAACTTTCACAACAGCAGTATAGGGGGTCTATATTCAACATGAAACACCGCACCTGAATCAATGCTTCATGAAGGGGTGTACTGAAGGACCTTCATGACTCAAACCCATCTCTCATTTTTACCCCTAACACTCATTTTTGCCTCTTAAATCCCTTAGAGTTTAAGAAGTAGTGGTGATGTCATCCCCTTGAAGACCCAGATACATCATCAGCAGTAGTCAAAGACATTTATATAAAAAGACATGGCGTTAGTTTGTAGCTGGTTCATAGCGAGGTATTGGAAGCCTATAGGGATTTTGCTTTAAAGTTAGAAACAATATTAAACCTAGAAAATACAAAATTACCTTTCCGTCGTGGATTGACAAAAAATCTTGCCAGCACAAGGCATTCTGGGAGGTTCCTCTTGACACTGTTTGGAGCGTGCCTCTGACAAATATCCATTTCTAGGGCCATGAAGCCTGACCGTACATCCAACCCTTCTATCCCAACTAGAATCAGGACACCCTACCTCTAGACTTTAATGCCCAAAACACAGGGTCCAAATAGAGCCTCAAGGGAGCACAGAGGTTTGAAAGATTGTCACAGAAGGCAATCTTTTACCAGAATAATGTATAAAATGTAAAGTAATAAAACAAAAGAGGTCAGGAAATATACGCGGGCAGCCCAACCAGGTATCGTGAACGTGAGGGGAGCACTTCTAGATCCACATTGTCTATGAAAGCTACAGTATTTGATAAGTTGGGGAGGTTGTCTTAGTAGCATCCTCACAGGAGTATTGCATTAGATGGTTGGATAGTGGTGTGAAAGTACTCTGTAGCAGTGGTAAATAACCCCTCTGCTGTACTCCTCCCATAGTTTCAAACATCTAAGTTTCCCTCCTGCTAGCAAACAGGAAGTCACACTACAATCTCATCCCTCTCTTTAGACAGACGGCCATCACCAGTGAACCCGTCTCTCACTGAGAGCCAGACCCTGCCATGTCTGTGGTGAATGGCATAGTCAGAGACAAAACAAGCAGCTGAGACCCTCCTAAAATTCAGCAGCCTCTGAATCATCACTGCTGCCAACATGGTTGATGCTAAATGCTGGTTTAGTTTCTTTGACGACTTCTAATTCGAGGTTTTAGCAGCAAATCTGCATGTTCCATCATGTCACACTGTGCCTGTGTGTGCTCAGTATGCACGAGTGTGTGAGTGTGTGAGTGTGTGAGTGTGTGAGTATTCAGAACAGCATTATGTGAGCATGACTGTGTTTGTGTGTCTTGTGTACGTCTCTGCGAGTCATTTTGTGTACTGATTGCGTCTTCTGGTTTCTGTTCTCATTCCAACTGGTATCAGCTGAGAGGCATCTCCTCTGTTATCAGGCCTCATTTTAATTGCAAATGCACTGAGCGTGTTAGTGATTAAATGGAAAATTGCACATTAATTGATGAGACTGAAGATAAAGCAATTCCAATTACTGCACAGTATTTTAGGCGGCCTCTCAAGTTTCGCCATTCCTCGAAGGAACAAGTCACCAAACGCCAAATTTGAGCAGGCAACCGTGCATCCATAAATACACACGTTATGGGCACACAAACGTGATACCATGGCCGCTGAGGCGTGAATGTACAGACAAGAACAATAAAGAGAAACACCAACACACAAGACATTTAATTTAAACTGTGAAATCAAACGCACGCCTAAAAAAAGGCCTCAAGGTGCAAAACTCTCCCAAAATAATGACCATCTGCCAACTCCTCTCTGAACTCACCAAAGGTGTGCGCTGACACAATAAGTTGTAAGATTCATTTTGAGGACAAATGACATGTTTGTTCCTCAACAAAGGCCTTTGAATTATTACAGAGCTCATAATGCATATCAATTGAAAAGTGCCTGTAGTCGCAATCAAAATTCAAAAGCAAGCACAAAATGGAAAATGAGAAGTAGGCATAAAATTATTCCAACAAACATCAAAGGGTTTTTGTGAATTTGGATTGGAGGCAGTCTCACTCTTTCATCGGAGACTGTGCGGTAAGAAACACTTTCAATTTTCCAACAATTCTCAGGAACAGAGTGGGCCTCTTTGTCCCGGTGGAAGGTTAGTCAGAGGCAGAGCTGCAGTTTCACCCCGTTTATCACCCGCATTGAAATGAAAATCCTTATCTGGTCACGTATGATGTGATCACTGCCGCCGGCCTCCACACTTCACCCATGTCCAAAGCTTTTCCTCGTCTGCTCTGGTCCCGAGGAGAATTTATTGTAAAGCGTTGGACTGCTATTAGACGTGAAAGCCAAGGTGGTTCAAGGGAGACTGATTGTGATTTTGAACGCAGCAGAAAGCATCACAGGGAACATTTCTAGCACTGTGGACTGTGACCTGGCAGAAGTTTAACACCAGTTCATTAAAAGCAAACATGTGGAAGACAAACATGTGATTCACTCGTGTTCAATGATCAACACCTCTCTCTGAAAATCACTGCTAATGGAGCAGTGGTGGAGGTGACGCGGCTGACAGACACAGGTAGATGGAGTCGTCACGTCAAACTGAAAATAAACATGTGGTGAGTCGGGTGTTTGATGCGGCTGAGCTGTGATGTTCTGATTTTTTATAGCACTCTTGAGCACAGCTGAACTCTCTCTCCCTCCAAACCAAGGGGGCTGATAATTGCAGTGAAGAGGATGTAGTGTGATGAGTGTTTACAACCCTGTCTGCTAGAATGAACACCTGAATTAAAAAAAAGAAGTGTACAATCTTGCTATGTGAGACAGTATATTTGCACAGTGTTTATGTGAACTAAATATTAGAGCCAATATGCAAACATAAAGCACCTTAAACCTGTGCTCTCTCTGATGGCCAGCAGGTGGAGACTATTGATTTCATGATGATGAAATGAGCGCACTTATGACCTTAGTGATCCTTCTTCTACACTTGATGTGAGGAGTGTTCATGTTGTGTTGATTCTGGCGCCCCCTCTGGATGAACTCAGTAGTGTTTTTCTGGGATAAAGACTACATTTCCCATTAGCAACATCACCCTCTGTGGTAAAGATGTGTCTCATTTGTTGTTGAAGTTAATGAATGAATACAGATCTTCTTTTAACCCTACTTTTCTTTATTCAGACACTTTTATCAGTATGCAGAGTGATGAGGTCATGTATTGATTAGTAGCTATGTCAGATTATGAACTGTAACGTAACAACAACTTAACTTTGTAAACTCTGATTTCTTACTGTTAGCTAGCTTGCAAAAGGTTAGCAAACGTACCCATTTAATGTTACCCGTCACAGCCCCGGTGTCATGATGTGTGCCACAGTGTCCCAATAAATATCTGAATGACGTTAATATGCACACAGTTTGGCTCTTTAGTGAGGGCAAGTGACGAAAATCCACTCAGCTTTTACACAGAAAACCTAATCTGAACACATAAACTAAGATTCAGTATGAAGAAATAACCAACCTGATCTCTGATAATCATAAAAACCTGAGACTATTTCAACATAAGTTAAAACTGCTCACTGTGCCTTTAATAACTGTAACGCTTCAGATAAACATAGTTTTTTGTTCAATTATAATGCCCTTAATTGGTAAACTACCATCTTATGTTACTGTGATGCTGGATTGGAACTATGCCCCCTATCCGACTCGTTTAAATGACTATCTCACACTAAAGGTCCCCAGAGGCTACTCTGAATTTGGAAAATCTGCCTTTTCCTATAGTGCTCCTGATTCTTGGAACAACCTTCAAAAATCTTTAAAGATTAATAGCCTTCCAAACTATATACAACTAATTTACAAATACTTGTTTTATCATGTATTTTATGGGATTTTCTCTAATTGTATCATTGCTTTTGCATTTGTGCAACTTCCTCTGTTTTTACCTTGCATTTTGTGTTTTGTTGTGTAATTGTGTTTGACTTGTTTGTTGACGTCACTGTAAATTAGGGCAACCTCAGTGAATTTTTGAGTTTAAATAACAGTTATAAATAGAAAAATAAATAAAAATGTACATTTGAATGTTTTGATAAATTGTTAGCAGCCCATCTGAACCATGTGGATTCTCATTTCACTTGCCTTCTTCTGATTTAACTGCAAGACCTTAAATAAACCTTGTTGATATATGTGAACATTTTATTGACTTCTTTTAGTATTGATTCCCAACCAAGAGCATCTCTGGGCTTTTATATTTCTCCATGCTGTTTTCAAACCAACAAAAAGTATCTAAAAAAATCAGTATTTGAGAGAAAGTCAATTTGCTTTGATTACCCTTAGAAATATTTGAAATAATAAAGCAGCTGGCTGCATGTGTTGAAATAAATAGCCCGATCCTTTTGATGCATCTATCTTAAAAACAGAAAAACAACAGCGCGGAGGCTTATCTGACTGAACGAGTGATCAATTAGATCCACCTCTAGAATCCTGAAGCTATCCACAGAGATATCTCATGCATATTTATGACAAACAGAGACGGGTATCACAGCTTTACACTCAAGGCTAGATTTAAATCTCCAAATGTTGAAACTGTAACAGATTGCAGCACTTTACCATGTTCTGATACCTGATCTGATATCACATGCATGAAGGAGGGAACCATCTGATTCTCCTGTCTGTGGATGTGAAGAGCTGAGACGAAGTGATTTGCACATCCTCTCATACAAACCTCATTTAATCTGTCCTGTCTGAGTTTGTTGGTTAAGAGGTTGACCTGCAGACGCAATGAATAACATTTGGAAGTGGGTATGTCACCTTGGTCAGATATTATGCATCTTGATGCCGTGCAAGAGAGGAAGATGAATAAATAAATCAGGTGTTTTTGAATATGAGTACGATCTAATCATCGCCTTATTGTCAGGCCTGATTTACAATGCAAACACCGGCAGGCGAGGCCTTGATGGCGGAGAGTAAAATGGTGGAGGGAAGGGAGGAATGGTAATGAGACTGGGGCAGAGGAGGGAGGGGAAAGGGGGGCTGTGTACACATTGGTGGTCAGACCCAACACAGAAATCAGAAAACACACAGATAGAGCGCAAACAGCCCACAAACACAGGGGAATGGGCATGCATGCAAACACAGGCATGTATATTAATGCACAAACGCCAACATTAAACACAGAGATAGCAAAGCTTCAACCTGTGTCATCCTGAGGGCAACATCACACACACCATCTCACAAACACACAAACACATCCCTGCACACACACTCAAGACGCAAGTGCATACACAGCCGGAGGCAAAGATCTTCCAGCAGTGGTCTTAGGGCAACAAATCCCCCCCAGGCTAATGCTAACTCCTCACATACTGCAGTCAGGACCCAGACCACACTCCCAGACCACCTCATTAACCTGAGCCAGCAGACCCCCCTCCACCCAGCCTGCTACACCCTGCTCCTCACCAGCACACACTTACAATTTATACTGGTATCATTTATTCATCTGCTTCTGTTGATTAGACTCATCCTCACCCACAAGACTGCTACAGCATGGACCTGAGGCTGGGTGAAGGACGTTTCTACATTGTTGTGGACATTGTTAGCTCCAGGTTCACAAAGATCACAGGAAAACTGGAGAGTTGCATCAGACAGATGAAAGTCTGCTTTTGGAAATGGTTTAGTCTCCAGTTGGAGAACGAGATGTCAGTGAGTGGTTTCCCGTCTCAGCAGAGTTCTGGATGATGCTCGCTGTTACATTACTCCAAAATCTGAAGGGAAGGATCCAGAGCTATGTTTTGTTGATGAAATAAAACATGGAACGTGCTGCTCTGGTCTACACCCGGCTGAGGATGTTCTGTTTTTCAAAGGTTAGTACACTGAAGTCATAGATTTCCATGGAATGCCAAAAGGTAAAACTGAGCAAACAAACTGGTCAAGTTGCAGTTTGTCTGTTACACCATGTCTCTGTGCACGTCACGATTCAGCCACACTTCAAGTCCCAAAAAGTAGAGAGTATCTAAGGTTCCTTACACCTGCACACCTCCTGCCCTCATCTAAACAAACTAATTATGAAAATTGTCATTTCCTGGGTTCAGATGTGACAGACCTGTGTCTTCCTCATAACATAGATCAACTCCAGGCTTTGAACTGACCCTTAAAAGAGATAGATGGATCGAATTTTACAGGGTAAGATCCAAAAGGAGCATCTATACTTCAGCACAGAGGAACCAAAATTAACCAACAAATGTTTTCACCTTTTTCTCAAACTGAACTATTTTTATAACAAAATAAAACAGGAAGTATCATCATTGCTAACATCACCCTTCAGGAATATCATCGTGTCTTAAAACATTTCCTCTTCTCCCTCACTAGGCCGACTTTAAAGCGCTGGCTCCGACTCGTCCTTATCAATTTCCAATGACATTTTATGCTTGAATTTAAATCTTTAACCTTTCCAGTTTATTCTCTCATACAGAACTTCTTAATGAACGTCCTTCACATATTCAAATTCGCCCCACAGTCATAATGAAGACACAAGGATTTCCCTCGGGTATGACCGTTTGCAAGATTCATTGCTTTCTTCCTAACTGCTGACAAAGGCGTCAGTGCTCCAATTTGACTGCAATTCTTGTTTTCTTTGTATTTATGCAAATGTTTGTTTGGATATAACAGACTCCGATGTGATTGTGTTCCTTCCTACTTTTAAAATTGAGATTGAAGCCTGTAGTAAAATAGATAGAGGTAAAACTACAGTACAGTGGAACATTTTTGTAATTCCCCGAGGACAGGCGGTTTGCATGCAAATAACCTTATTAGCATAGCTAAAAGCCCTTATTATAATGAGGGGTGTTTTTTTCTGAGGAGACTAAACATTTAAGACAAAGATGAAGAGATGATTCAGGCTGCAGGTAAATGAATGTAACATCTTTGATCATCTGTATGAAGAGGTGTCTGATTAGTAACCTTACCTGAAAAGTAAGAAAAAAGAAGAGCAGGAAAGGTCAAATTCTCATCTCTGTTCTATTTATGCAATCTTCAATTTAAATTCAACTTCTGTGAAAATAAATAAGAGAGCAGGAAAAGGATGAGAGCTACGTTTTGTCCACAGGGGTCACCAAAAACAGCACAAAAGTTTCTCACAGCAGCTTTAAATCAATTAATGAGACTGTATGATTGATTCCTGGGCAACATGATCCATTTTCAATGAGAACCACAGACTATAAAACATGGACAGTGACGTCACTCACTGGGTTCTGAAACAGAGTTTTGAAGCCTATTGATGGCGGTCGCCATATTGTCGGTACAGTTCACCCGCCTGTCAGACAAGTGAGCCTCTAATTATGCAAAACTTGTAACCTTTTTGGACCAGGATGTAAAAATATGTTTATTTCTTCTGTCAATATTTTTTTTTGTTTAAATGGGTGTGTATGTGGTTTCTGTGGCTGTTGGAACCTGCCTTAAAGTGGACACTCGAGGAACTGCAGTTTTTCATGTTTAAATTCTCACGACTGAGAGAGGTCCTTCTCAACAGGCTGCAACACTTGAAACACTCCTGCATTTTTAATATACAGCATTATAAAAAGTATGTGGTCGTGCCTCCAACATGTACGCCGCACAGTACAAACACAGTGTGTGGAAACAAATGCTGGACAGAGCTGCTTCAGTGAACTCTCTTTTGTTGCTGCTCTGTCGTCAATACATTTACACAAACTGGTGCTGCATCATTTCCTATAACAAGCACACACACACACTCCTGGGAAGCAGGTGGGTGGGGTGGGTGCAGAGTGCCAACATGCCCTCCCCTCCACCAACAAAAATAGAAACTGTTACAGTGTCTGTGTGCTGCTGAGGCTCAGAGAAGCAGGAGATGATGTCTGCTCAAATAGTATCATTCTGCTCTGTGCATCAGAGTTGTTCCCTCGAACCCACAACAGAGAACCACACTACACTGAGTAGCATGCTCTTCATCATATGACCATGGTGATGAAGTTTAATATCACTGATCCCGTATAAAACATTTAGCTACTGAGGAAGCTTTGTGTGGCTGTATGCTGGCTCTGGTTTTGGAGAGCTATGAGTAAATATAATATTCAGAGGGTGAGAGTAGGAGAGCTCACCATTACACACCATAGAATGTAAACAGCTCAAATAAAGCTCTGAATGAAGTTTCTGAATGGGAGCAGCCAATAAGGCATTATTAACTTTAGAGAATAAGCCTACATGTCCTTTTTTAGGGGGGACCATTGGTATGACAGCTTATTGGGCCATTAAAATAAAAAAGGGGGGGGGAAAGAAAAGAAGACGGAGTGGAGTGAAATTCTGAGATTAAATCACAATTTTTTGAGAAAAAAGTAGCAAATCTGTGAGATTATAAATTGTCAAAAAAATGAAAAGAAAAGAGACACCTTGTTGCTTCACTTTGTAACATCCTGGTTACCCAATACCCACTGACACAGTCACCAGGGGTTGCCACAGGCACACCAAGTGAGGAGGTGAAACAATAGGAAACAAGACTTCATCAGGTCAGTTCACTTAAAGCTAAATTAATTAAGAAATTATTTTATGTTATATTAGTTTACCGTAAATCCTCAAGTATAATCTAGGGCCTTTATTTGCTTTTGCTGCTGAAGGTACCAGGCCTTTATATGAAGCAGGCTTGTATTAGGCCTTTGTATCAAATTATCTCTGTCCGAGAGGGATGATTATATTATATGTATAATTCTTATTCTTTAGTATTTCCTGTGCAAAGGGGCCAAAAGACATTGTCTAATCACAGTGAAAGTTTCCCAACTGCGCTTAATCTGTTCAGTGATCGAGAAAATAGTTGTAGTTCTGGCGGCATTATAATTGCACATAACGAGTGGCTGGTGAGTGATCCTAAAATTACCGGTAAGTTGTTCTCAATGATAGTAAATACGAAGGTGCCATTGGAAGCCAGCCTTTATTCCCTTGAAAAGACCACGATCCTGCTAATAATAAGGGGCAAGGCCGCAAAATGAAGAATTTGCTGTATCTTAGTATAGATGATCATAATTAACGCTAAATCTGACTGAAAAGTGCAATCTAAGGTGGCCCCATGATGCTGACAGCAGCATCTGATTGCCAAAAGTGGGATGCAATGAGGTTCTCTTACAAACTTTTGTTTCTCGAAAGCGGCAACCTGCAGTCTTATAGTATGAAGCCAATGCAAAAGTGCTAAAAACTGCAATTCCTTGAGTGTCCACTTGAGGCTGACTCCAGAAACACCAGAAACAACATACACACCCATTCAAAAAGATGATCATTAGAAATAAACTTGTTTACAGCCTGGTTCCAAAAACAGTTTAGGTCTTAATAGCTAATTTCTCTATCTGCATGCACGTATTATAACTTGTTACATACACACACACACACACACACACACGCACTCCTGTGTGTACCTGTGATCCATTCAGCTGTACTCTGTCAAACCCACAAACAGCAGCTGAGCATTTTAATGTTGGAAGGTGCTGCAAGGGTTGAGTGTCTGTGGTCAACACACACATACACACACACACACACACAAACACACACACACACACACACACACGCACACACACACACACACACACACACACAAAGGAGGAGCATTTCCTCTGCTAAGCTGATAACCATCAGGACACTGAAGGCAGAAAAATTCAGACTGAAATTGGAACGGCCGAGCTCATGGAGAGGAAATGTAATCTACAAGTTTCCCACTGAATCCTTTCCAGACACTTTGCTCTGCCTCTCTTTCCATCTCAGACACACACATACACACACATACACATACGCACACACACTCACACACACTCACACTCACACACCACCACCACTTGAGTCCTCCTCCTCTGTCATGTTTGCTGGCACATATAGTGTGCAGTTTATCTGCTGCTGCATCTTTAAAGTTTCTTTTTAAAGGACTCCATGTTATCACTGTGAGCGAGTGTCATCAGTGTCACTCCCGGACAAGTTTAGCAGCTGGTCGGGCAACGTGATTGACAAGTGAGTGACACATAGAAAGGGCTTATTTGGTTTAACTCTGTGTAACCATGTTCCCTTAACACTGCAGGTTTGTCACTGCAGAGTATGAAGTCGTAGGGATCTCTCTAGTGTCGGTTCTGAAGGTCAGTCGGTCAACTTCATGAAAGTAAATATGCAAAGTTTGGTCTGACTTTTCAAATGTCTCAGAGGATGCACAAAAAGAAAATCAACGTTTGTGAACCTTTCACTGATTTATCCTGTGCAACATGTCACTCGTCCATGACCCTCATTGATGGTAAATAGCATACTGGCTTTGAAATTAATTTCTGGTGATTTTTGTAAGAGTTTTAGGAAACAGGGATATCACTAACGCTCAGCTGAGCTTTGAGCTATAAGTAGTTCATGAAGCTAACGTAACCACACGAAGGTGCTGGTGTGAAGTGTGTTATAGTCACTTGAAATCCAAATCCACAATAGCCATCTGTGTCTGATGGTACTAAAGACAGCCATCTGAATATCCATAAACATCTATACAAATTATTACAAAATATGCTTTGATTAAAGTTTGTAAGACTGAGATAAACATGCATGTAAAACTCCTGGAGAGCAGGTGTTGATAATCACTGCAGGGCAGCTACATAGAAACAGGAAACTGGCATCCTGTAGCTTGTTGACCATGGACTTGAATTGGTTTCTCCCATCTAAAATTTCAGTTATATTCAATTATTTCATTACCTAAAGACAAACACAGTTTCTACATCTTTCCAGAGGTAGCCAGTGCTACCACCATATATATATATTTTTTGTTGATGCATCACTTAGGCGGGGTTGCGCCTGAACAGTTGGTCGGAAGCTGTGGGAAACAGGGTTAAGGTGTATACATGCCACATTATCCTGTCTTCTTTCAGAGTCCTCTAGGTAGCAAAATCGTGCTTCTCCAAACCGGGATCCCAGTTTCTGAAATGGGGATGTGATGTTTACAACAAAAAAAGGATAGCCAGTCAAAACCGGGATACTGAAGGCCATATAAACACACTCCCTTTTGCTATCATCACTACCCCTTGCAGGACATGATGTTGCTCCACTTTTCCCTATCAGAGATTGTTGGGGTCCAGTAGCTCCTGAGGCAGCTCTCACATCTGTTCCCACTAACTGCCATTTGTATTTTTAATCTCACGTTACGATATCATCGTTCATCACTAGCCCTCTCCTTCTATCTCTTATTCTCCTCCATCCCTCTTTCCAGACCCAACTCGGTCAAAGCAGATGTCTGTCTAACATGAGTCTGGTCCTGCTCGAGGTTTCTGCCTGTTAAAAGGACGTTTTTCCTCGCCGCTGTAACTAGCTAAATACTGTGAGGTGCAATGCTCATGGTAGATTAAGATGAGATAAGACTGAGTCTTATCCTGTCTTGGTGTTTGGTCTCTGTTCACAATTCAACAAAGAGTACAGTCTAGACCTACTATGCTTCTTGATATAAGGTTTGTTGTGATTTGGCGCGATACAAATAAAGATTGAAGATTGATTGATTAAATATCCACCCACCCACGCCAGGACAGCAGGCACAAGCCGTCCAGCAACAAATAGTCCATGGTAATCTGTAATCTACATGCTCAAGCATGAATATCTCCTGTTGTGCCATAGGGTTCACTAACTGGCAAGACAAGACTAATGTATCATTCTATCAAGTATGTATTTTTATACAGCAAGCAAAGTTTCCAAAGGCTTTCAGGTGAGCATGTTTACTTTATAACATACAATACACCAGAAAAAATACCCATATCACATTGAGTTGAGATGGTCTGCAAACTTACATAGGAGGAATATTACCATGGGAACACAGCTAATGTCATGAAAACCCATGCTAACAGGGGACAGGTTGAGGTGCACACCCGTTTCAGAGAAGAACGCTACAGGTATTAATAGAAGAAGCCGCGTTTAGATTTTCACTGTCTGTATAACATGAGTATGCTGTTCACAGCCTAGGTTGATTACATGTTAGAAAACACAGCAAAGATTGATCTATTCATCTTCATCTAAAGAGACACTGCAACGTGCTGACACTAAACGCTATTACACTGACACTCTAACAAAGGAAAATTATCTTTTATAGCAGATATTTGGACATATGTAAAGTTCTCTGGAGTACACTGTGGGAGAAAATCTGTCTGAGCTACATATCTGCTGTTTGAAATGTTCCAGACTCATGTGTAGGTGTGCATATGCTGAATTTGGAAATGTTCTACTAAACAGAAGGTGAAATATCGCTTTAAATGGACCCAGGTATCTGCAGAAGGCCCTGCTGTACTGCCCACCACAAATACCAATACACACACAGAGATCAGCAGAGGGGAATATTTGAGGAGAGTGGCGGGGGATTAATGAGAAGAGGATTAGCAGGTGGGTGGCTCTCGCTTTGTGTACGAGTGTGTGTGCTGGTTGGTACATGTTTTTGTGTGTGTCTGCAGTGAGAGCCAGCGCAGCTCTGAGGGGAAGAAGGTGGGTTAGAGTTTGGTGGAGCCTGGACTGAACCACATGATGATGAGCATTTAAGACTTCAGTCAGGTAAGTGACAGATTCAGCTCTTTGAGCGCGCAGAGAATGGAGAGGTCTGACAGAGGTGTGGCTGTGAGCAACAGTTAAAGCTGTCTGAGGTCTCATACAAACCACGACTTCTAGCTTTTGTTTGATGGAAACTTCAACACTTCAATGTTGCTGAACACAAACAGCAAATATTAATAACGATATAAACAGTGTCCCTATTATGACAGAATCTTCCTCCAAGCCCATTCGCTCACCTGAACCACACTGAGAACATTGAGTTGTGAGAGCACGTCTGACAACTCCA
Organism: Notolabrus celidotus; assembly: GCF_009762535.1. Lineage (NCBI taxonomy): Eukaryota > Metazoa > Chordata > Actinopteri > Labriformes > Labridae > Notolabrus > Notolabrus celidotus. The sequence continues at coordinate 26,961,966 of NC_048276.1, forward strand.
AATCCTGTCTGAAAACATCTCACTATGCGGTGCATGTTTGAAAACATAACGGCCAGAGTTTTCAGAAATGATCCAGATCTGGAGCTCATGTGTGAAAGAAGTGCATGATTAAAACATCAACAACCTGCTTTTAGACATTCAACCCAACACAAAGCATGATGGGAAAACAAGGCAACATGGGCCTTTGCTTCATTAGAGAAGAAATATTGATTTATATGCTTGTTATTTCGGGAGAGAAGGACTTTTAAATAAGTCTGAAAAAAGCAGTTTGACTCATATTGTTCTCAGCTGAAGTCAGACAGGTGAAATACTGAAGTGCAAAAAAAGTTAGAGTTACAGCTGAACGGTTTAAAGTGCAAAACTAAGAAATCCGTCATAGTTTTTTTGGACTGTAAATGAAAAGCAGATAAAGCATCTTAGTTTTAAATTTGCATAATTTCCAAATCCTGCAGAGGGCGACTCCACGATGAATAAAACAAATAAAATATAAAGTTTTGATTCCGGAAAACATTCAGATGCTTTGGGATCAGTTTGTTTTGTATCTGTTCAGACTAAAATGTTGTATTTTTATTTGTTTGCTTGTCTTTAGAGTAACATAAGAAATGCTTTTCAGATGTTAGCGCATGCTCTGCACAAACCTTCCGTAAATGTGTAATACTAAAAAAAAAACAGAGTCTCACAGAGGTGCAGTTGATCCAAATCTGCAGCTGTCTAGAAAACGAGTCGGGCAGAAGAGGAACAAACAGTAAATGAAGTGGAGCTCAGTCGCTTGAAATGTGAAGACCAAATAATGAGGCCAACAGCAGCCCTGTTTGCTGCTCTTGGCTGGACAGTCTCTGTTTGTCTTAGTGTCGGGGGGGCAAAGAGAGCCGGCAGCAGAGTGGAATTTGTAGAAACGCCAAACAAACCCATATTAAATTTCTGCTGAAATGCCATGGGGAGAGGCGTGGAGCCGGCGAGGCAGGGGAGGATGGACAGAGAGGTGGACAGCAGAGGTATAAACACACACAGACAGGATAGGAGGGAGAGGGGGCACTGTGAAGAGAAGAGTGGTTGGGCAAAGAGCTCAAAATAAAAGAGAAAACCTGAGGGAGAGGAAGATGAGGAGAGGAAGAGCTTGGCAGGTTGAAGGGTAAATATTTAAAAGTGGAGAGGGGAATGGGGAGATCCAGGTCATGCTGGAGGTAAAGGAGGAGCTGGAGACACGTACAGCACCAGGATGTTTTAACACAGCTCATGAAAAAAGGTTTAAGGAGTCAACCTTCAAATTCTGCAAATAATTTCCATCAAGTGTACAAAGAACAGAGAGGATGAAGGGAACATCTCTGTGATGCAGCACAGCAGACATTTCATGAACAACTTCAAGTGGCTCAACAGCAGCATAAGCCATAAATACTGCACATGATAATACGCTCTTCTTCAGTCTCATCTCACAGTCGCCTTGTCAAATACTTCAGCTTTCTCCTCACCAATACGTTATAAAAAATAAAACAATCTACACTCTAGAAAAAGTAATATATGCTTTCCAGATTATTGTCTGAAAGTCCTATGGTGTATTACAGCAAGCATGACAAACTGGGCTGACCTAACCCTTACCTTAGAAACATGGTGACAGTGGAATCATTTTTCCCTGCATTTTTCTTCATGTTTTCTGCATTCTTCCTCAAATGGATGTTACTTCTCCATTTTCCCCTGTGTTTTTTTTTATCTGAAACATTATCTAAAAGATAATCACAAATATTTAAAACATACTGACAGAGTGTCAGCCAACCACAAGGATGTTTTGAGTTTTGTTGGAATAATTTTTTAATTGTCCTGTCCCAGCAAATTCTGTATTCTAGTTAAGGAAAACCCCCTTTCAGGGGTGTTTAGGAAGTAAAGACAGACACATATGAGTTGTTATGAACTGTTGAATGAGTTAGAGAGCAGTCCATGATCCTTACCTCATATACAGCTTGTCTGAGTTTCTGTCTGTATTGTTGGAAGGTGTAAGGTGATGCAGTGGTGAGTGCTGTTTCCTCACGGTACGAAGGTTCCCGGATGAAGCTCTAGCTTGGCCGGACTAACTTACAATACAACTAATTTTACTCTAGATTCTGCAATAATGTCTTGGCGTGTAGTGTAGGCATTGTTGCAAGCTCGTGCTCACGTTGATAATAAAATGTTCCTAGCTCCGTCCATCACAGATCAAAACACTGTACAGACGTTCGGACTGACTTAGAAACTATCAATGAGGAGAAAAAAGGCTGTTTTCGAAACGGCCTTCTGCTACATACTACCTACTAATGTAGTAGGTAGTAGGTACTGCCTACTACATACTGCGTTTGAATTTAGTATGTAGTATGACTGCCAGACATCACTGGATTTCCAGTTTCGGAATGCGGAAGTAAACTATGACCAAGTTGATAGCGAAACTGATTCTTTAGCATCCCTTATGATGCAGTGGTTCATATGGAATTTAATATTTTTCACAACACTTAGAGTTCCCCCCCATCAAAAAAAGAAGAGAAAATAAGAAGCGTAACGAACGCAGTGCATTGTGGGAAACAGTACACGAGGCTGACTGGTTCGATGCATACTGTGACATTTTCCTGAATCAGTAGACATCCAGGGAGTTTTGGCATACTGCTGATTTTGCTCTTGCTCACATACTACATACTGAATTTTGGCCAAATCAATACGTACTGCTAGTATATTAGGCAGTTTCAAAAACAGCCAAAGTGTTGTTTAGGATGACATGACATTATCAGGTGTGTGTTTTTGTGAAAGTGTGACCTTGTCTGGTTTGAGTGTGTTTTGACAGCAGCAGCTCTTCCTTTTTTACTGTACTGAATCTGTCAGTGGTACACATCGGTGAACGAACATCCTACTTTCACTCCTGGACCCACCACAAGAGAGAATATAAGTTTACAAAAACCAAACTTAAACTTGGGGAGTAAGGATAAAACCGTACTTAAAGGCACTTAAACCTGTTCTTCTACCTATTTTATCCTTCAGGTTAGAGTCTGGTTTTCATTAAGTACACCCCACAGCAGAGGTGATTCAGTGTTAACAAAATGACTTGTATTATTTAATAAAGTGTAAGACGAGTGATACATGGAAGTTGACGTGGTTACTTTTAAAGAGGAAAGAAAAGACGCAACAGAGAAAAGAAAAGCACAACTGACTGAGAGGAGAGCACAGAGATTTATACACACTTCTTATTGGAGGGACAGAAACAAATTCTCTCCAGCATGTTTTTTATGGGAGAATAACTCTCTGCAGCTATCACCAAACACAAAACTGCAGGTGCATCAACAACAACCCCCCTGAGGAGAGTGTTTGACAAACCAGAGCTACAGTCTGTGAGCCAGACCCAGGTCTGCTCTGAGCTCCTAAAGCCCCCCTCTCTCTCTCCCTGTCGCCCTCTCCCTCTCTCTTTCTCCCTCTCCTTCTCTCTGTCTCTCTCTCCATATCTCCCTCTCTCTCTCTCCCTCGGCTAAAGGGACATCTGGAGCGCATTAAGGCACTAAGGACATCGGATCTCCCCCGAGCGCCTGACTGGATGGGTGGCCCGCTGCGGCCCCCTTTCAGCAGCAGGACCCGGCCCTACCTGATTGATGGAGGAGCCCCACACGAACACTTAACACTCACACACGGCTGACAAATCCCACACACGGCTGACATACAGCGTGGACTGTTGAAACACTGCTGCTGTCGATGCTAACATGGATTAGCATGGACACATGTACTTCCACCTTTCAGCGAGTAGAGTGACCTATAAATCATGCTGTATTTCAGATACGTAATGTGCCGTTCATCACCGTAATGTTTCTTCAGACCAGATAAAGCAGATTTAGTGAGCTGATGTTCATTTTGGTTTCACCACTCTGGCCGACATATGGAAGTAATAACGGGCCTGAGGTACGACTCTGCACTTCACTGACCGGAGGCTGTGTTTCCTCATCCTCTTGAAGTTTGACTTGAAATAGTCTCAGCAAGCTATTTTCAAAGATGAGGAAAAACAATTATTCCTAACTATTCATACATATTTGGAAATTAAAAGAACAGCTTGTTTAGTTGTTACAGTATTTCTCTAGAGTGTGCAGGCGATTGACAACTGCCTGGACTGGCCCCGCCCACAACTCAGGTGTATGTGACCTCAGCCCTAAACATACGCACTCAATCTAAATCTCTGCCAAACCCTGAGCACTAAGTCTTCACAGGCTCGACTGCTGTCGCTTGATGAACTGCAGTTCATCAAGCGTCCACTTGAGGCTGGCTGCAGACCGGAAACCACACACACCAATTCACTAAGACGATCTTTACAGGAATAATAAACATGTTTACAGCCTGGTTCAAAAAGCGGTTTAGGTCTGAATAGGTAGATTCTCTGTCAGCACACACTCTACGGGAGTGAATTTTTTTATAACTCAGTATTTTTGAAGATATTAAACGTCCGAGTGTTGCCTAAATAAGGACATGGCTGACTCGGCGGGCACCCTGTAGCTGTTAGCGAAAAGGCTAAAGGCCCACTTCTTTACCTCTAACTAGCTTTGACGATGTTAGTTTGTGTTCAACATTTCAACATGGCACCCACTGACGCTTGGCTTCAAACAATGCTTCAGGAGAAGATGGTTGACGTCACGGAGAGTACGTTCATTTTAACTCATACAATATACCTTTCCATTACATCCATGCTTTGTTTACCCTCAGGGTTTATTTTCTTAATTTGTATTTTGAATCTTTCGGATAATACTTCCATATTTTTTTAATTTAATAAGGGGGCGGGTGATCACCTCCTGCCCATCACTCCACTTGCAGTAAACTCTGGGTAAGTCCCACAGCTAAGTCTGCAGAAATGTGGACTCATGGACAGTGTGTGGCTTGGCATTGTAAAGCCTGCTTCAGAGCACTCCTGATATTTCAACAATCAGACAGCAATAACACACGTTCTTTTGTTAAAGATATTTTCGGGCAGTTTTGCCTTGATAAGACATCTGAAGAGAGAGAGGAAACTTAGGGATAGAGTAGGGGGCTGACATGCAGCAAAAAGGTGGGAATCGAATCAGGGCACAAAAGCTTTGTGTAAGGCGTGAGCGTCTTAACCACAAAGACAAACCAGCGCCGTGCTCTGACATGTGGGACTGTGCATCATCGTTCATCACTCTGAACGTGTGTGGAGATAGGGAATGGGCCAAGGTTTGAGTTGTCTGAGAGAGAGTCAGAGGAGGAGACACAAACCATGTCGAATAATGACACCGAACTGTGGTCACCTGACCTGGGCCCATGAGGCTTAGACATGCTCGGAGTAAACAACAGTCTGATCACTGTATTAATGACATGATATATCTGAAAAAAACAACCTAGACTCAAACCAGGAACAACACGGGAGCATTAATAGAAACTTGAACGGCAGTATTACCCATAACAGATCTCAGTCTCCACTGACCTTACTGCTGACAGCTTTATGGTCTTCATTGTTTTCAGTCAAACTACTTTTTAATGGAGGAGGAGTGAAATATGGGACCACGCATACAACTCTGAACTTCACTGATAGAGTGCAGCTGCTTTAAAAGCCTGATTTCAGACACCTTTTTCACACAAATAAAGACGTGGATCAAAGCCCGCCTTGTTTTCAAATTGTCCTCTGTCATTAAAACACAGAATGGAGGTTTCTATAAGACCACAGACTGTTTTTTTCAGCTCCAAAGCAACGAGGAAACACAAACTTTCTCAGAGGAGGAAAGTTCAAAGCACCTCCTGATTTCCAGTAAATTGCTTCGCCTGATTTGCCATTTCAAATAAATTGCAGCGTTGGTCAAAATTTGCAATTCACAGGAAGTCATCTCCTCAGCCGCACAGAGGAAGTTAATCCATATTTCACGTTTGAATATAAGATGGAAGCAGAAAGAAAGGGAAGATAGGTAACTCCTTGCCAGGAGATGAGGAGCGGAAGAGGAGGAGGAGGGGGGAGCTGTGGGAGTGGAGGAAAGGCGAGAGAATGGGAAGAAACAGGCGCCATTTAGAGTAAATGGCATCCAAAAACCCTCTCCAATTATCTTTGCCTACCATGCCAGTGAGACTGACTTAATTAAAACGACTTGAGAGGGAGGGGAGAGAGGAAGGAGCTGCCAGTGATTGAGGGGGCAGGCAGGCGACGTATCTGCACCGAAACACAAAGCTCAGGCATTGCGCAGGCTGTCCACCACTCTGCCTTTTCAATTCCCCACTTCAAAAGAGAAGAAAGAAATAATAATAAAAAAGAGAGGGGGCTCTCACCATCCGCAGACACGTAATTGTGCTGTTTAAATCCGACATTTTTTATCATTGTTGAATATTGGTTGGGGGAAAGAGGAATGTATAAAAACGGATAATAAAAAAGCAAGTTTTTTTTGTTCTCGTCTGACTCCCCCCTCGTATAATCCTCCTGCCTTCTTCTGAGGAAAACCTCTGACAGTGACCTTTTCGCATGAGGTCTGTTTCTATGGAAACAACATCTAGCCCCTCAGTGTTTGGTGTTTTTCTGTCATCGAGGAGCCAAAACTGGCCCACTTGTGACTAAGAGGAAGAATACATCACGTTTAAGGATTTGTCAGAGTCTTTTATTTCATGTTCTCCCTTGAGTTTGTCTGCAGGCCTGGGACGAAGAAGAGAGCATCTCCTGCTGTGTAGGACACTTCACCAGACAGAATATTTGGTGTTTTGTCAATGCTGTTTCAACCAGCACAGGAGATTACATGAAAAAGACTGACAGTTTGTCATTTGTCTGATGGCTTAAAAACATCATAGTGAGCGGGTTGTCATGTGAAACACGATCCCATCAAGCTCCTCCATGCTGTTTTTGATGCTATCAAAAACACACGTTTTTATGGCATAGTTATAACTAATCAGAATGAATTATTTAACACAGCTGGGTGGTGGGTAAGAAAGCCGGGTATTAATAATAAGTGTTAATTTAGTATTGTTTTTTTAAGCAGAAAGCATAATATCATTAAGTCACATGTTGAATGATGACACTTTTAGGCTCAGTTGTGTGTTATTGTTAAAAACTGAAAACTAACTAGGGGCGCCGTTGGCCTGGTGGTCTGGGCGCACGCCCCATGTGCAGAGGCTATAGCCCTTGTTGCAGAGGTTGCATGTTCAGTTCCAGCCTTGACCATTTTCTGCATGTCCTCCCCCACTCTCTACTCCCCGCATTTCCTGTCTCTTTGGCTGTCCTATTGATTAAAGGCAAAAAATGAAAAAATAAAAATAAAAATTATTTTAACTGAAAACAAACTGTAACAGAAATCGATTGTAACTGGTTCGATCCGAAAATGTATTTCACATTTCTGTTCAATTTTTTAAAAACTAAAACTTATGACCGCTTCATCGTAACCAAAAAGATATCAACAGAGGTGTATGATATTTTTTAGATTGGTGGATATTCAGCAGCTGAACATCACAAACCATTAAAACTATAAATTACTACTGTGTCACTTTTACAGATAAGTATTGAAAGGCTTTGTATTTGCACTCTGCTCCATTATAGTAAATATTATAATATCTAAATTAATCTATTTTAATGAATACAAAATTTAAGGAAATTAGATTTTTTGCATGGAAATGGATTTTATAATCATTTTTGCGTGCTCTTTGTTGTTATTGTGATAATAAATGTGGCTGACTTTCATATTTTCTGAATTTATGACACAGTTTAAAATCCACACCCAGTCATTTTGGTGTATGAACGTTCATAACCTTTCAGCTCTAGTTTCATCTGAAGAAACTTGTAGAAATTACATCGCAGAACACAAATCCAGTAAATAAATGTACGACTATTTTTACTGCAGTGTTAAAAACTCTGTGAACAACACTGTTACTGTTGAGGTTCATATCTGTGACTTATGAAAGTGAACAATCACAAGCTTTCAGGGTTCACTGAGTATCAAAAATGTCAAAATATGACAGCATTATACGCATTTTCCACAACATTACACTAATGGAGCTGTAAATCTACCGTTAGGTGCAACAAGGTTCACTCAGTGTTCCTTTAAAATATGTGCATACATTTACATCTAAGAGTAAAGCTTATTTAGATCTGAAATATTCACTTTGCAAACAGTTCTATAACTCAGTGTGCTTTTAAAAACACAGGAGGACATTTAAAATTCAGTTAGAGGCTCTCCCCCATAAACACACACTAAACACACACACACTAAACACACACACACACACACACACACACACACACACACACACACACACACACACACACTCAGACGCACACTCCTCTCACACCTTGATCAGCCAACACACAGTCAGTGCTCATGTGTCACAGCTAACACCTGTTACTGTGCTTTTGTCTTGTGAGCTTATTGTCAGAGAGTGCTCAGTGTTTCTCACTGAAGACAACACAAACTCAGGCTGTTTCTTCAAATGTGTCTGCACAGAAGGTTGGTGGGCGCTCTAATTTGAAGTTTAGGTGTGAGAATACACTGTATATGATAATTAGCAGGACTGAGACACCACTGCATCAGTATATACGGGCTGCGAGGGCTGGGCAAAGGCAGCTTGGATTTAAATCAAGATTTTAAAATGCTGCAATGATTCAACTTCTGAAATGGCATATCTGTGCGTTAAGTATGCATGTGTTTTCGGTCTATGGAAAACATCACGTCTTAGATACAGGAGAAAGTATCTTTTATTTCATTTTAAAGACAAACTATAGATACATTTTAATGTCTGGATGGTTGTTTCGGAACACTATGTTGAGCTCTTTTTTTTAGAACTACTCTTAAAACTAGGTGATGTAGTACAAGAAGAAAGGTTTCTCACTGAGGCGAGGGATGGGTCAACAGGAAACAGAGTCCAAAGCCTCTTCGTTTATCGACTTCAATTATATTTGACTAAAGTACATCCACTAGGGTTTGAACTGTGGCTGAATTAATTCAGTCCTGTGACAAAACAATATTTTAAAGATTGTTTTGTCACATGTAGTCAAATGTTTATGTTTCTCAGCAAGTTTTACTTTGAAAGTCTTTCGTGTTGCTGAGCATATATTATTGCTGTGCTTGCAGCAGAGCCATGTTTTCGCTGATAACCACTCATCATATTTCAAGGCTTTAAGACCCCTGACCAAGCTTCAACATTTGTTATAAATCAAAGTGAGAACCAAAATGCAACCTGTAGAGCTGGTACATAAAAACTGCAGTACCTCAAGTGTCCACTTGAGGCTGGCTGCAAAAGGCAGGGGACCCCACTGAGCCCATATTGAAGTGATCAACTCTACAATCAGACTGTCAACATTTTCTATCCTTCAAAACCTCTGGCTTTAAAACAATAAAACATCTCTTATATTAAAGTTTGAAGGCAATAAAGTGGTGGTCAATCGAAATAGAGTGAAGATAAAATAAAGAGAGAGAGAGTGCTGGTATAGAAAAAACAAAGCAAACTGAAAATATTAAGTTATTTATATTCACAGCAGTAATACTTTATATAATTTATAAACCTTTCCACCCCCATAATATGAAAGCATGAATATGGACATTATAAGATACAGAGAGCATGTTTTAAGGATGAATTATTATTATTATTATTATTATTATTATTATTATTATTATTATTATTATTATTATTATTATTATATTATTTTTTATTATTGTTTTTTTTATTATTATTATTATTAATATGACTGTTGTTGTTATAATTATTATTATAATTATTATTATCATCATTATTATCATTAATAATGAATTAATCAATTAATTCATTAATGTATTTATGTATTTGTCTATTAATGTATTTACCTTTCATTACTATTACCAGTCTGTCTAACCAAAACACCATTCTGGTGCCCCCGAGTTCATTTTCTGTTGTGATGGTATATACACAACAGGTATTGATATTGTTTGATTTTCACTGGTGTTGTTTCAAAGTTTAAAATTCCAGTTTTTTGACAGCCCTGCTTTACGGCAGAAATAAACATGTTTACAGCCTGCTTCCACAACAGTTTCAGTCTCACTCACTGTATCCCTACACACCTTGTGGAGTAGATTTTTTTATTCTTATAACTTGTCCATCATGGTTAAATTAAGGCACAGAGTTATCCCTACATTTGCATATTTGGGCTGCTGAGTTGGCTAACAAGTGGACACGTTGCAGCTGTTTTCAAAAGAGGCTTAACGTCTGTCTTAGCTTCATCTTTTTGCTGGTTTATACATGTATATTAACGAAAAGTTAGGTTGAGTCAGAATTTCCAGTACGGAGAAATTCAAAACTCCTCTTCAGAAATGAATGTGTGATGTCACTGAGGCCACGTTCATGTTTTGTACATACAAAAAGTGCAGATAACAACATACTGGAGACAATATGTACACTGTGGCAGCATAGATAACTCTCGATTCAGAACGATATTTACATAAGGAAGAAACCTTTTCTCATCTTTTTCTCTAAAAACACAGTGAGGTTTTACGTTAGAGAAAGAGTTAGGGTCTGATGGTGAAGAAGAGTCTTCGTTTCTCTGTGTTAGTGTGTGTGTGTGTGTGTGTGTGTGTGTGTGTGTGTGTGTGTGTGTGTGTGTGTGTGTGTGTGTGTGTGTGTGTGTGTGTGTGTGTGTGTGTGTGTGTGTGTGTGTGTGTGTGCATGTGTGCAGACACAGAGACAGAGGAAAGAGGGTTGACTTAGCAACCGTTATTTTGATGGGGCCAGAGCCAAGTATCTCCACATATCCACTTTCGCCTCTTCATCCCCTGCTCTCTGTTTTTCCATCTCCAGAGCCCTCCATCTCTTCTCCTCTTCATCACCCTCATCTCCTGTCTCATTCTCACCACTGCTCCCTCCTCTTTTTCCTAAACTCACGTTCTTCTCCTTGCACTGATCTCTTCCTCCCCTTTTCTTTCCCCCTTTCCTCCACATCTCGCCCTGCTCGGGGAGCTTCACGTTCCCCTGTGTGGAGCTTAGAGAGGAGATAGAGGAGAAGAGGGGGAGTCAGAATATTAATGGCCTCGTCGTAGTCTTAATGTGGTTGTTTATTGGTGTTAGGAGGAAGAAAATGATGTTGTGTACAGCTTTGGTCACGTCACATGTTTTCTCATCCAAACAGTCAATGCCAGCAGACTCGGAAATGAAAGAGATCCAGATCGACTGTGTACCCTTAACCCCAGGACTCTGCTTCTCACTGCCCAGATTGTTCCTTCACACACATTCTCACATAAATACACTGCACACACACACACACACACACACGCACACACATGGTCTCAGCTCCAGTTGCCAGGGAGACCGCCATACCAGGGCTCTGACCCAGGAGGTTTGGGACTGTTTTTCAACCCCCCTCCCTCCCCCCCAGAAGCAGGAGAAATGGCAGCTGTAGGACAGCTGTTCCTACCAGGCCGAGCCTCAAACCACAACCATCATCCCACCGCCAGAGCAGCCCGGACGGCATTTTAGGGACAAAAACAGCCCGCAGCCAGAGCCATTACACACATCTGCCCCGCTTCGATCCTTCAGAGGAAGATGAACAGGAGGCAGAGTCTGCAAAGTTTATAAAGACCTGACTTTACTATGTGTGTGCGTCTGATTTCAACTCCCTTCATGGGCTGCTCTCATTTCTCATACTTCACTGTCATGCAACTTTTATTTTCTCTTTAAGCTTCAACGTAACTTTACCTAATGTAGCAGTAAGGTGTGTTTAAACCACGGTTTCAAAGAGTATTCAGCAGTTAAGTTATCATGATGCAACTTATCCTCTTGTGATAGTTTCCATGATATCCTACAAAAGCACTACTCTGTGCATAAATCTTTCCATACCATATTTTCTTCTTATGTGGTGCAATTCATGGGCATATTTTTTTTATTTATTAGTCATTTATTATCTTGTTTTTAGTTTTATATTTTGGCGCTTTTATTCCTTACATTCAGAGAGGAAAAGACAGACTGAGCCAGAACCTTGGAATGAGAGATTTGGGAGAGACATGCAGGAAAGGAGCTGCCGTTTGGGACAATGGCCTCTGTACACGAGGCACATGACTTAACCACTAGGCCAAACCGGCGCTCCAATTCATGGGTATGTTTTCACATCACAATCCCAAGGACTGCTGAATTACAGAGCAGGAAACACTTCAGTTGCAGTTTTTACTAAATGTTTGGGCCTTGATGTGAACGGTTTTGTCATTTGTGACACACCGATGACTTGTTTACTTTATGCTGATGGTGCGTTTCCACAGTGCGGTCTGGTTTGGCTCAGTACAGTTTGGTACAGTGAGCTCTGATCCTGCTTGTGTCTCCACAGCTAAAGGCACTCTTACTTGGTAGACTGTGATGTAAGCCAGATGAAGATAGCCTCATCATCTATGTAATAGACTTAGATCATTGCAGCATGACTCAGTGTGGCCCACCAATAAATGTAATGATCAATGTGTCATGAATTGAACTTGTTAAGATCACGATTTTTCCTTGTGTTTTATCTCCTTGTGTCTTCCTAATGGTGTTTATTAGTGATTCATGTCATGTGTTTTATTATGTGTTACCTTTTTGTGTTCTTGTGGTCCTTGTTTGTTAAGTATTTTGTGTCTCATTACTCCCTGTGTGATTTCCTGTGGTCTTGTTGTTGAGTTGGTTTCCAGTGTTTTATTTTGTAGAGTATTCGTCCAGTGTGTGTCATGTTTGCCTGCAAGTCTTCCCTGTGTGCTCTGTGTTTCTGGTGGATTTTTATTTCTTAAGTAAATTTTATTGTATTTCATCTCATCAAATCAGTTTTATTTTACTCTGCACTTTGGGTCCTCCTCTTTTGTTTTCTGTGAACTGTGACACAATGATTTTAGGATGGTCTGTACCTCTGAGGTCATCCATGGGGCGGTGCTGTGTGCTAGTATGATCCACAACAAACAAAAACAGCCTTGAAGTACCCCTCTCAAAATTCATGAGTTATTTATTCTACAGTACTGTTCTATGTCTCTTCCTTTAGTCACATGACTCCTCTGTTTTCTAAAACATGATCCAGTCTCTTTTAAAAATCCTCAAATGGAGCGCTCCAGAAAGTTTAGTCAGGTCAAGTTTATTCAGCACGCTAATTCACTGTGCATTTTACTTCCTCCATGCAGTCTCTCCTTCACACACGACCGCTCATATTCCTGTGGTCATCAGCTGTTCTCATCACATCGATCCAACAGAACTGCACCACACCCTCATTGATGTTAGCCTATCATACTGCTGCTGTCATTTTCAAATATGGCTGCCTCTTTCTCCAGTGCGACCCGACATCCTCCACAATGATGAATGATAAATATTTACCTTCAAGTCATCATCTTGTCTCCTGACAGAAATACATTTCCCCCTCTCCTCCAAACTGTCAGGTCTGTTTTAAGGCACTCTTTAGTGTTTCTTCTGTCTTTGTAAACACATTGCCTATCTCTGGTTGAGGAACCCTTCAGCATCTGTTCTCCTTCAAACACAGTTTTATGTCCTTAACCGTCTCCTCTCTCTTTTTTAGCACCATGTTCTGTTTTAGGTACACTAAAGCATCTGTGTCTTCTCTGACATGTTGTGAGGTCAGTGTGATGGACTCTTTACAGGTTTTATAAATTCTCAAACACTCTGTGTCTCTGTCTTGAGGAACCCTTTCACATCTGTTCTTCTTTCTAACATGCTGTCAGCAGAGTGCAATCTATTTGATGAAGTTTAGCCGATAACCTTCCTGTTTAGAAAAAACACATGATTGGTTGTGCTTTCTGATCACCCAAACTTTCCTATCTCCCTCCAGCTGTCTGCTGGTTTTCTATCTTTAACCTCTGCATTAAGTATGACCAGTTAGAGACAGCAGCAGCCTGCAATAAGAGAGATGTACAGCCCTCAACTCTGATGAATAGCATGAGAAGTAAAAGAGACTGAAGACCCGTTTGTTTAGACCTGACTTTGTTTCATCCGTCTGTTTCTCTTTGATTCACCTTTTTCATTGTGCAGCACTTTGTTACGTCTGTTCTTGAAAGGCGCTATAAAAATATACTTCACTAACTAACTCCATCAGATGACAAAGGTTTGAGCTGACTGCCCACAGCAGACAGAGCCTGTGGATAAGTGGCCTCATTTCCAGCCTGTATGATGCTTCCTTGTTGTTTATATCACTGAATTTCCCTCGACACCCTCACTGTGGTTCCTATTTGCATGCCGTCCCCAAAACAGATAATTACCTCCCAGAGAAGAAGTGTCCATGCAGAGCTCTAAACTTTTGCACTGACTCAGGACTTCTTCAATTTAAGAGGATTCTTCTATTGTAATGTTACATTGAGATGTGCACTCACTAATTTCTTCCTCCACATCAGTGTATATTGATGTGGATGATTGTTGTTTTGCCAAATGATGCAACAGTGAATTTATGCTAAGGTATGTTAAAGCTTAAAAGCCAACAGCTGACAGACTTTAGCTATAACAGCCTGATTCCCTCCTGTGCTCCTACAAACAGGCCAGCAGATTCATAAAGCCAGGAAAGTCAGCGTAGCAGGAGCAGTACATCTACTTTACAGTATCCATTACCACACTGACTCCATAATGCTGCTGCTCATAGGTGAACACGTTGCTTTACACAGCGTGTAATAGAATTTGGCAGACCCCTCATCTACAGCAGCCAAAGAGGCCATCGAGCTGAAATGTCTGCAGACAAAGCGCGTCAGCTTTAGGATGCTGCTGAGAGGGAAGGTGAAGAGTAACTCATCCTGACACTGCAGAACACACACTGTATAACAAACTATGTTCTTTTACTAATGCTTTCAACGCAGACAACAGAGAGAGGGGTCAACACTTCTGTGGAGAGTTAGTAAGATAAGCTTTGTTTGGATTGTTCTGAACAGTTAGTGGAGGAGGAAAATAAAAATACACAAATGTAAAGCCCTCACACATTATGAAATACTTGTTTGGTCGTATCTACTTGACAGTAACATGAAAGAGTTAGACACAAAAAAGGAGAAGATGACATCATCTCTCTCTTCTAGTTGAATTCTGTAACTGAGAATCAATTTTGAGAATGAAGTCAAGATGTTGAGAAAAGAATAACTTACTAATACTTCAGAATAAACTCAAAGGAACTTTTTCTTTTTGCATCTTAAAAAAGAGTCAAACATTTTGATAGTAAAGTAAAAATAAGGAAAATAAAGTTCATTTTGTCATTTTTAGTGAAGTTAGTTTTTTGGTTTATTTTCAGATTTATTGTAAACTAAGTTAAAGCCCTTGTGAGGAGCTTTTAACTGGCTGGGAAGAAGACTTAAATTGACATGGTTGTCCATATTATAACAGAAAATAACAGCCGAGACCACCAGCAACAAGATCAACTATTTCAATGTTGTAACTTTTATAAACAGTGAGAAGGTGCAGGTGTTGTACCAAACAATTGCAAGCTGAAGAGATAGCCTTACTTTACATTTTTAATAGTGCACAATGAGTGACATGTGACTGTCAAAGGAAGCAGGAGATTTTTGTTAGAAAATAACACCTGACCATGTGCAGAAGAAAATCAGCCAATGATAAGATTTATATCACATCCATACACACAAAATTGAGACAGTCCAAAAATTACTGATAGCAACTTTAAAAACAAAAAAAGAATTCATTAATTAAATAACAAATACATTAATAAATGAATAAAGCTGAACCTCTTGTATCAGTGCAAAGTAAAACTATAAATATATAAAACATTTATCTAATAATCATTTTCTTTGTTTCTCTTATTTTGAAAATTAAGTGAAAATATGATAATTAAAAAAAAAAAAGAAAAATAAAGCTGAAGCTTAATTTCGTAATTTTGTAAATAGAAAAAACTACAATGAAACAACAACTATTTTATTGAGACTTCAAAACAGGCAACATTTGTTTTACATTCCAACTTTATTTTCAAAATTCACTCCCCAAAATCATTCATTTTAAAAATTTCGAGGTTAAATATAACACTACCGCATACGTACCTTTATGCCTGTGTTTATTCTGGCGCCCCCTGTGGACAACGCCGTGCCTACTATCTCCTGCTGATTTTGTCCTGTACCTGAGTAAGAGGTGTTTTTAACCTAAAGTCTCCTCCTGCTTTCTTTAAGCAGTCACATCAATCACTCATTGGGAATCGGTTCCATGAAAAACATAAAGAAAGGTTGTTTTCATAGCGTACAGCTCATAACTCCATCAGACACCCACCCCCTGCTGGCTGTTTCAGGTATTACAAAATGACTATAGTGAAATAATCAGCCTCCTTGCTGACGGTCTCACTTTCTTTTTGGACAGATGCACCTGTATCAGTTTCAGTCTGTTTCATAACCAGTAAGAAAGTCCTCACAGACGCTTGAAAGCTCCGCTTTGTTCCTGACATGTGAAGCGCTTGTCTGTCTGTTTCTAAATCTAAACTAAGAAGAAGAATTTACTCTGAAAATAAGATTTCTTGCAGTGATTTTCAGTTAAAGGCTTGTCGTCTCATGATCTTTCTGTTGGAGCCTGGTTGGATCCATATGATCAGAAAACAGATATTTTCACAGCAATTAGAGCAGAATGTATCATCAGACAACAACAGGAACAGATTTAACAGCTCTGAATGATATTACGACCCTCAGTGGGCCCGTGGTGGCGTGGGCTCTCCTCTAACCTCTCTGCAGA
Source organism: Notolabrus celidotus (assembly GCF_009762535.1). Lineage (NCBI taxonomy): Eukaryota > Metazoa > Chordata > Actinopteri > Labriformes > Labridae > Notolabrus > Notolabrus celidotus. Next base: position 26,978,556 of record NC_048276.1, read on the forward strand.
TTCACAGTCTGTATTATTGCCTCGATCTCATAACATCCTGTTCTGTCTCAGACGTGTATTTGCATCCAACCATGTTTTCGCCCTTCTAAGTCTCTCTCTGTCTAAATGAGGTGTGAAAAATGTGGGAGTATTTGGACCGGACTGTCCACTTTCTCCTGAAATATAAAATTCCTACATATCCTTTGCTGTTACTTTGCCAGAAATGAAATAGCTGCCCTTAAGACGGCTTCCAAGAGCATGAGACACGTAAAAGTAGCTGCTTCTAGCCAGAGGAATTATACACATTTATCTGTTATCACTGCGTCTGTTTCTCACAGTATGTCTCTCTTCATAATTGTCTTCTAGAGAAAGATAACCTGATCGTTTTTTTTAAAGGAAAAGAGTTTGAATCGTGGTGATTTGGCTCTCCCCCTCCATCTGTTTTGTTTTCCTTCCATCTCCCTCTTTTTGATGAGCTGGGTCTTCAGTCCCCCTTATAAAATCCCATTAGCTCTTAATGAAGTCGGGCTCCTAGCCTCTCGGCCTCACCTCATTTAGCACGATTGTCTGGCGGCCATTAGCATGGAGGCAATTACAGCCGCACGACAAGAGTAATTGGAAATGCCGACAGGGACCCTGAGAAATGGGAATAAATAAATATAAAAAAATATTCAAACTAATAAGCTTCCATTCAGATGGCAGGAGGGAGCCGCATGTGTCTAAGTTAAATCAACATAATTACAATTAGAGCTGGTAGGGTAAAGAGCCGGGTGAGGGAGAAACAGATCTGGATGGATGGAGGGTGGTGGTTAAACACAGAGGTACAGAGTGAGATGTGGGATCACACAGTGAAGCTAATAATGTAGAGCATGAGTACCACCCAAACTCATATAACACAGAGGTCAGAGAGGACAGCTTCAGCCTGCTCTGAGTAAAGGTAGCTTAGCACTGAGCAGCCTGAACACAAACGAAAATCATTCATTAAAGAGTCTAAATGCTAAGTCAGGACGCAGGGAGTAGATCTGGCAAGCTTTATTTTTAATTTGTCTTTCAAGACACGTTCTTCACTAAAGATGATGAATGGAAATTTACTACAAGTGTCAGCATTCTCCACGATTAGGATTCAATTTGACTTTCAATTCTAAAGGTCAATGTTTGATTTTAATATTATTTCTGCACAAAAACTACACCACATTTTTAAATAGGCCTAAACCAGGTTTTAGAAATAAGTACTTTTTCTCTGAATGTATCTCATCCAAGGCTTCTATTAGGTTTGCTGTTTTAAAATACAAAAATCTATTTTTATAGACAAGGATTTTATTTTCTTTTTCATGGTCAAAAAGGGATAAAAAAAAATAAAAAAAAATGATTAAAATTTTCTAGTTAATTGCTGTTTCTTTCTCTATTTTCTGAGACGGGATGTGGTCACAGGCATGTGTACAGCCAAATAAAAAAGGCAGAGGTACTTCGAAAGGAGACAGTCCACCCTGCAGGCACTCTCACTGGGTAGCCCTTGGCAGCTTACTCGGTGGCCTTGTAGCTGCTTTTTTCAAATATCGCAATGTCAAATATTAAACACAAGTCATTAACTTTTCTTTGGGAAACATCATGTTTAAATATTCCTGTATATGGTGGTGCAGGTGCAATGCTCATGGTGGATTAAGATTAGGTTAGACTGAGTCCTGTCAGTAAGATGGGACTGGATCTTATCCTGTCTTGATGTTGGGTCTTTTGTAATAATTTAACAGAGTACAGTCTAGACCTGCTCTGTTTGTAAAAGCATCTTGAGATAATGTTTGTTGGGATTTAGCGCTATAAAGATTGATTGAATGTGGATTGGCTGAAATGGGTTTATGGTACTAAAATTGGCAGCCCAAATTCATCCAAATACAGTTTGAATATCCTTGATTACTGTCAGATATACAACATTTTATGACTGAAACACGTTGGATATTGTGATGTGTGTGTTTTAGTTTTGGCCTCTGAGTCTAAATGAACAAGCAGCCCTGGGTTGGCAGCACTGGGTTGAATCAGAATATGTGAAGCCTTATGTTAATGTGTATACTAGTAAAACATTAGGTTTCACAAGTTGAATACAGCATAAAGGTTTTTTGTTCTCTATCTATTTTCTGTCCCAGAATAAAGGCCTGTGAACATGTAGTCATTCAAACATTTGTGTATGGTGTTCAACCCTGACAAACAGATTACAATGTTGTTGGTTTGTTTTGGTAAACATTTTGGTTTCATTTCTGTTTAGCTTTTGTTGTTGCTTTGTCTTCTCCAATTGCAGCAGTGTCATCTCTGTGCTAGTGCAAGCTTCAAGTAGCATGCTTAGCTGTGTCTTCCATGTTATTTTTCTTTACACATGCAGGAGTAGGCGGAAAGTTGAGATTTAAACAATAACACAGAAATCCCTGATCTTACTTTTGATTCCAATCATACGTCTTAAAGAATTGAAACTGTGATTTACAGAGATAAACTAAAGTAGTTGAACAATGGGGTCGGATGCTGCTGAATTTGAAGTTACTTTAATGATATACCTATTATAAAACATTGTTCAACACTATGTTCATCACCAGCAGCTGCTGCTATCTCAATTCTCAAAGTTATCAAGTATTTAGGACTGATACACATTTCCAGATGTCTTGATTTAACTAAAACCCTCAGACTTATCACATAATCCTGGCAGGACTCAAATCAAAGTGAGGAAACCTGCAACAAAGCAAATGAGAGTCTCTCCATGAGCAACACTGAATGAGGTCCTAAAGACTTTACTGCCAGCTCTCCAGCAGCATCCAATCTGTAACAACACGCTGTGTGTGTGAGATGAATTACAGCAGGTAATGTTGTTGTGTTACCCCCAACAAGGAGGAAGGGTTTTTTGTCTAGTCTGTGTGTCTGTTTGTTTTGTTAGATTAAACGATGCTCAAAAAGTCTTACATTACTAATTCTGCATAAAAAGATGACACAAGTCAACAGATTACGGGAGAAGGTGGAAGGTGTCAAGAAAGCATGGGGTGCAGTAGTCTGTATAACATGTGGGGCGACGGCTTCAGTGTGCCAGAAAACATTTCAGTCATGAGAAACGCGCTGCAGCCTAGGACATGGTGCCAAATCAAAAGCACAGAAATGTGCTGTAAATGAAAACACATGTTGCTAAGATCCAAACCAAATACCTTTACAACGTAAACACTGCAAGTACAGAAATTATACACAAACACAAACCCTATGTGCAAAAGAAAACACTGCACATTCTGTGAGCATAATTTAAGTCATCCAGGCCTCTAGAGGGAGCCCAGTGGAACAGCTGGAGACAGGTTTCAGAGAAGTGTGATGTTGATACTGGAGTGGGATTCTCAAACAGACATACATTTTCTGTTTCAGCATTGCTTTAGATGGAGAAACAGCCAGGGCGTTGCTAGCTAAAAGAGCTGAATGTCTATGAACAGGATTTAATGTTAAATGCTAGTTTGTGTATTCAGACATTAATTGGGACACTGGAGCTCGCATCATGACACCCGGGCTGTGATGGGTAACGTTAATCCAGTACGTCTGCTCACCTTTAGCTAGCTAACAGTAATAAATCAGAGTTTATAAGGTTTAGTCATTGTTAAGTTACAGTTCCTAATTTCACGTAGCTACAAATCAACGCATGACCTCATCACTGCATCCTGACAAAAGTGATGAAGAAAGAAAAGTATGATTCGAAAGAAGATCTGTGTTCATTAATTTACTTCCGCAACAAATGAGACACATCTTTACCACAGAGGCTGATGGTGCTCATGGGAAATGTAGTCGTCATCCCAGAAATGTGCTGCAGCGTCAGAAGTAAGTTAAAAAAGCCAGTTAAAGTTCATACTGCAAAACAATACACAAAGAAAAGCCAAAAAAAATACTTTATAGAAATACAAAAACAAAGCCCTAAAACCAAGAGTTGAGGAACACGATGCATATGTCGTACAACCACATGTGAGTCTTACAAGCCTCTGAAAGATTTTTAAGGCATGTTGGGCCAAATAGCTTTTCTGAAGTAATGGCTTCAAACTGTTTCTCCTGCTGATTAGCTTAGTTAGCCGTGCAAATACTGGTTTGTAGAGTCTTAATCGATTGGAATCACTGGAACATTAAACCGGTTGGTGAATGGTGAGAAATGAAATTGAAGGAACCCTGAGACTGTCTCTTGACCTTTAAACACATTAAACACAAAACAGAACACACCAATCCCATCATACGCAGGCTATGACCTTTTTGTTCTTTTCTTGAGGAATGTTTAAGGACTACTCAACAATAAGAGTTTGACCTGAGAAGCAATTATGCGCACTGAACAACACTTAGTGTTTGAGTGATTTTCAGAGAATGACAACCCGAGTGAATGTTCAGTGTAATGTTTGTTAAATCTAGTAAAATAAAACCACATTAAAACGGACGTAATTGTTCCATTTTCTCGCCACTGCATGAAGTAAAAGACAACTTTAGAAGTCTGGGAGAGTGATACTGAAACAACAGCAGGCTGTGAGCTGCAGGCTGGGTGCCAGATTGCCATGGCATTTCTCCTGTTAACACCCCCACTCCTCCATGCCCCCTTGCTCCCACCGCCCACCACCACTGTTGCCCCCTTTCCTGCCTCCTAAGCTGAATGACAGGTGGCAGAAACCCGATCAGCTCGGCCTTCATCAAGGAAGCACTCCCTTCAGAAACGGGCATGCTGCCCACTCGCCCACCCGAACGCCACAGCACTGGGGGCTCAGAGGCTGGACGTGGTGTGTATGCCTCTTTCAGTGTGTTGTGTGTGAGTGTGTGTGTGAATAAATGAGGCAGGGGATGGGGGAGCTAGGCTACAATGGACACAGATCCATGGGAGGGAAAGGGGGTGAGGGGTGTAATGGACTTTTTGGCTGAAGAACCAAGCAGCAAAGCTGGCACTGGGTGTGCAGGGCTCAAACGGGAAACGGGGGGCCAGCTCCCACAATAGTCCATGTGAGAGTCCCACAGGGCCGTCCACAATAGCGGGGCGAGCGACTGTTGTCAACAACGACCTCTGAGACCTCACTGCTTGAACTGATGGTCCCACCCTTCAGCACTTCCCTTTTAGCGCAGCCACACAGCTAAATCAAGATCATTACTGGAGACATGTATGTGCAACATGTGGACAGTCGTGTCATCTGGACGCACTTTGTGGACTGGCTACTGTGCTATAATACGAGGCTGAAGGTTCATACATATTCTCCATTTCTAAATCCCACACTCAAATTTCCAAACTCCTGCAGGTTTCAGAGTCAGAGTACAAACAGCTGGATGTGTCATATTCATAAATGATTTTTAAAATCCAGCTTTTAACTTTCTCACCATGATGTTAGGATTCATTGTTACTGATCGACATCACGGCTGCTCAGTATACTGATGATGGATAAAGTTCACTGAGAAGAAAACACACTAAGTAAGGAAGTAAAAGAGGAAACAGGAAGGAAAGGGGGGGAAAGAGGAACAAATAAAAAGAGGGAATGTGGGAAATTAAATAGAATAAACAGTTGGTAATGCAAAGCTAACCCTTCTGCAGACTTATGCACAGAGTACAGAATAAAACTCAATAAAACAACAAAAAGTTTCACATTTCATTGAATTGCTATTTACAGATTATCAGATTAGAGAATGAACTTCAAGAAAAAAGTAACAAACACTGACACAGGAATCATTGAACTGCTAAAGGCTACGCCCACCTGAGGACTGGACCCACCTGAGGACTGGACCCAACTGAGGTCTGGACCCACCTGAGGGCACCCTGAGGTTTACAGTTAAAGGTGTGTTTTGGTTACAGGAGCTGTTGTGACTTCGCTCCATAAGTGCAGCATGTCAGCTTGAACTAAGGCCGTATTTTAGCTTCACTTTATTTTACAATGGGAGGAGATGGAGGTGTGTCATCCATATTAAAACTTAGTGGTATCTATGCATCTCATTCATTCTTCATGTCCATGGAAAATACATGATATGAACACAGCCATGAATGAAGATGATCCTGTTTACTTTTTCTGATAAATCCATTGCTGTTTAACTTAGAAGTGGTCAGATAATTTAAATATTTAAAGACAGCTAAGTAAGAGTGATATTTTGACATTTCTTCCAGTCTCTAGATTTGACATTTGTCCCACTGCACAGGATTCTGAGCGTAGAGTAAAATATCAGTGTTGAAGGGAAACCTTGCATAACACAGAAATAACACAAGACGTTACAAAGAACCACTTCTCTGCTACTATCATGTCCTGGCATGTTTTGCAGCCCCTCATCTTCAACAAGCTGAGACATCTTGATGTACTCTACAACACTTCCTGCTCTCACACACTAAATCAGATTGAAAACCTATCGGCTATCTATAAGGACAAAGTGCAGCAGAGCATCTTGGCGCGAAATTGGAAATCCTCAGAGTAACACAGGCCTGTCCTTGTGCAACCCACTGTCCCTGTTCTCCATGAAAAAGTTTATTTGTGTAAAACAGCTCTACGAGCAATCACTGCACGGGCTGGGATGATGGTAAGGGGTGGGGGGGGTGGGGGTATAATGGGGGGGTCTCCAGCCAGGAGGAGATTTAATTAGTGAAATCTCATTAAGTCTAACAAAATTAAGCGTAAAACAATCCTTGGTGGGGAATAGCGCTGGAGGTTTTTGGGTGATGGAAGGGAGGGCAGGAGGGGGAACACTTAGGGACTGAGAGGACATGGAGACTGGCTGTGCGATTAGTCCGGTCTTTGTGTGGGAAGAGACAAACGGCTTAGTATAACTAAACCTCCTCTGGCAATCAAGTAGAAACTGCTATGTGCGCACAGAAACCCCACCGTCTCAGCTCTTATTTTCACTATGGCCTCTTCCACTATGAGAGCCATCACACAATCTGACTACAAAGACTTATCAGGATTTAGAGAAACATTTTCAATAGCTAAGCGTTTATGAAAAGATCAGTTTAAGCAGAGGGGTCGATGTTAGAAGAAAAGAAGAATGACAGAGGACGGAGAAGTGGATCCAAGAGCTGGACTGTCAGTGCAGGCAGTGCCAAAACAACTACTTAATTACAATTATTAATGTAAATTCAATATCAGATCATTGAAGACATGTTTAACAACAGGGAAATGTTTGGAAAAATAAGCTTTTACCCTGGAGGAAAAGTAGAATGCGAGTATCAAGTGTCGAAACAAACTCTGTGATTTTTTTTCTAGACTCAACAAAGTTTTCTGCCTCAACCTCACCTCTATTTTCAGATCCTGCTATACTGTGAAAATCAATACACAAGTCACAGTCGTATATAAGATGGTTTTCACCTATTTGGCCCGATAAAAAATCAGCAGTCAGGTACACTGACTTTCTAACATTAAACTGATAAAAACACAACAGATAAACATCGGCTGACATCAGTGCATGGTGGTAAATATCACCAAACACAGATACCTGAAACATAGGTACATCCCTACTAGGGGTGTTAAAGTATATATAAATGTGTACAGCACTGTTTCGTTACGGCCCCTTTGGTTCGGTGCAGACACGTACCGAAACGGTCTCACGGGGCACCAATTCTGCATAGTTTTTAATCATAACGTGACTATTCTGGCACAGATGTGTACTGGTTAAGTGGCAAATGGACCTCTGACATTTACTCACCAAACAAAACACTTGCTCGAATTTGGTGCTTGAAGCAGATTCTGCATGCTTATATGTTTTAATTAATTATTTTTTAATAAAAATCCTTAAAAATATATATTTCATTTAAAATGGAAAAAGGAAAAGAGAAGAAATCTTAGCAGGCCTGCAAGCCTGAACTGTCAGTGCTGCACTTTAGATCGTGTGTAAAAGTTCTTTAAGTTCCTATGGAAAATTCCTTTCAATTAAACCTTTATTTTCTCTTTACCGTTTCGAAAACGTGTCAAACCGAAGCTTCAAAATTGTGTACTGAATGGAACTGAAATGTGTGTGTTCTGTTACACTCCTAATCCCTACTAGAGATCACAGAAAGCGAAGGCTTTCCTCTGTCATTATTCAGGAATAGAGCTTTTAAAACAACACCAACATTTCAGATAATCTCCAAACTTGATAAAAGTGCAATGATATACAAATGAACATCAAATCAGCCTTAAGAAGCCAGCACCTACATCTTAACCATCAGCAGGTTGAAAGACAAGTCTCCTTCAAAATAAAGCCCAGTGTCAGTAAGGTCGCCTGTGTAAATACAGTTTTGAATAAAATAATAACAAAATACAATCTATTTGTTAAAACAAATATCTATAATTTTTCATGTAGGTGTTGGATAAATGTAAATCTGCATAGTGCGTTGGACTGATTGTTGAGTCTACACTGAGGTGAACGAGGGGCAGAAACATAATAAATCAGCTCTGCCAAGTAAAGACTCAGAGCTACGGGTCTTTTTGTGACAAACATGCGTGATATTTCACACAGCTTTCTTTCAATAAGCACAAGCCTTTAAAAAGTGAGCTTTATCATGCAGTAAGGTGAATAAACACTTACAATTAGCTTGCCCACGGCAACCCAGCAGCTTTAAGTGTTGTTCTCTGCTCCAAGGTCTGGTATCCACACTCCTCACAAAACCTGTTGACAGAAGGAGATATTTCAGCTATGACACTTCATTAAGTCATGAGTACTCCTGAGAATGTTTTTAAGATGGTGATGCAGAAGATCAGTGATAAAGATGTCCATGCCAGCAGAGATAGTTTGTGATGCACTCCACTTTCTTTAACTGGAAACCTAAAAAGTCACCTGATGTAAAGTCTTACAATCACAATGCAGTGATTACTTCAAATGCAGAAATATTTCAGAGACAGAGCAAGATCAAACACTGACAATGTGTTGGTCTAATAATCTCTTAAAATAATGGTAATCAAACTTTTTGATATGCATAACATGAATCATGTTATGCATATCAAAAAGTTTGATTTTTCATGTGCATTTCCATTCCACTGGCAAGTGTTTCAACCCTTGTTTGTCAAATACAGACACTTTGTCAAGGCCCTCCTTTTGCATCTGTATGAGATGCACAAGGTAACATCTGTTAGTGTCTGCTTCTGTTGCAGACTACACTCTAAGCCTCTGTGAAGAGCAAATGGCTGTTCACCAAATGCTGTAGTCTCCCCCATAGTGACCTCTCCCATTAAATGCTGGAGAGAGTATGAAGCCCAAAGATTGGAACATGCTTCCTACAACTAACTTTTCATCTAATGGAGCTGAGGTGGGCCAAACAGCTACACTGTGCCTACCTGTCAGTCAAATCACAACACCCCAAATTCTTCAAATGTATGAATAACTCAGCCATCGTAGTCCAAACAGATCAGTTACCAAAAATTCAGCCTGTATTGATAAATAAATCTTTATCTATCTTTTTGAATCAGGCTGTTAACGTGTTTGATTCTAGTGTAAGCCGCTGGTTCCTCAGCTTTTAGGATCAGCCTCCAGTGGACACTTGAGGAACTGCAGGTTACTGAACCTCTGTATCGGCTCCAGTTTTCAACACCGGGGCGTCTTGATGCCTTTCTTTGGACAAGGCGGTACCTCTGATCTGTTTTGCTGATCTGGTCCGGTATGTCATAAATATATTGTGACAAACATAAATAAAAAATATCACTAACTGTGAATCTGTCTGTGAAAAGTATAAACACTGTTCCTGCATTTTTATGTTAAGCACCAATTGGCAGCTGTAACAGGGATTACTAATAACCACATCAAAATAACCAATCTTCTCACTGATGTGGTTTTGTTCATGTAGAAACATGGCTATGAACTTCAGCCTCTTTTATATGAACTAATAACTCTTCACAGGAGCTTTAAGCGCCTCTGTCCTCTCTATTATACATAGCTGTGTGTGACTGAAGTTGTTTTGTCTGTTTCTATTTCATGTTTATTATTAAATGATGTGTTTGCTGAGGTTTGGGCACAAAAAAATACTTGGTTAAGAGCAAAATTAAAAACACAGTGAGGGTTTTTTAATAAAGAGTTCCTTTAAGAGCTAAATCATTTCATTTTAAGAACACTGCTGAGCCAAACTGGCCTATGTACTACAACTCTTGGGTTGAACATTCAACAGTATATACATGATAAGAAAGAAGATAAGTATGTTCTTAATTCTTAATAAAATACTAAGCTTAATATAACGTCTACTTTGGTACTTGCTGGTTTGTGCTGGGTTACAGGTGCTTTTTACGGTAGGAATACACATTACCATTCACAGTAGTTGTATCAGTCCTTTTATATCTGTCATAATTTGATAAATTTTTATGATTCAGTGCTCCGTCAGGATATTCAAAGTATTTCTCTTTTAATTTCAGAGTCTCAGGTGAAACCTGGAGGTCAGAAAGCAGCTCTGGCTCTAAATTCCTGAGAGAAACTGGCTGGGCGGCCACACGGAGCACAGCGCCGCACAGAGAGTTATGGCGCACATGCAAAAGATTTAAGTTCAATCAAGCATTCAGGGCCGGACACCTGATCTTTCGCTTAAAGCTCCTCCAGAACAGTGGGAGTGTGGTTGGGCCTCACAGCAGGCCACCTACCTCCAGCAATCTGCTAACACAGAGCCTCTGAAGAGATGGTATTTATCCAGCGCCGCACAGCTCAGCAGGGACTACTGTGTGTGTGGTAGGTAGGTACGAGCAGAGGCCTGCAGAGGATCAGGGGGAATTTGGACTGAAAGCTGTGGAGATTTACCAAGAGGAGCTGAAACCTTTAGTTTTTCAGGCCTACCCACTAAAAGTGCAGGATTCAAGTTCAGGAGTTAAGAATTCACAAGTCAAATTCCTTAGTTTTTACTGGTTAGCTGTGTCACTGTACACAGAGCAAAGTAAGAGCAACAGCACAGCAGACTGTGAACTTTACAGAGTCTAAAAATATCTCTTCAGTGTTTAATGTGCAAAAGTTTTTCTTCAAACAAAATTATCAACTCCTCCTAACGTGACCAGAGATGTAAAAACCCAATGCTCTCCTCTGGTCACGTAAGGAGCGGCTCTAATACGAGCTGCAGCAAGCTTATTTATAGATGCTCGGCTTGCTTTTGGATTCCTTCATTGTTTATTGTTAAAGAGGCTTTAACCAGGAGACACAGCACCCCCTCTCTGAACAACAGAAGGGTCAGGGGTCTTACTTATAAATGTTTTGGAGACACCAAACGGGGCCTGAAAGCAGTATGTGCCAGAATTCCAACTCATGCGTACGCACATTTTAGAAGCAGTGGAATTTAGTGAAGCAGATGGCGAGGTGGTGAACTAAAGAAAGGTTGAATGATGAAACCTCTCACATATTAAATATCATAATACTGTATACTTAATGTTATTGACGGATCCATGTCATCATGATCATTGAAACCAGCAGATGTTATTTGTATGTGGCTGAGCTGTTTTCCTTCTGTCAGTATGAAAAAGTAGAAACATATCTTAAAGCCAAATATTTTGTTGATGATATCTTATCATCACATTTCCCCGAGGCACAGAGGACCGGACTGTACTCTAACTTTATCTTTAGATTCAGAACTTAAAAATGAAACCAAGCAGCATACAACATTTACAGTTAATTATGATTATCATTGAATTCTGTGCGCAAGTCACCAGCTCGATTTTAATAAAGATCACTGCGCTTCCGTCATGTTACTCAGTAGCTCTTCATCACCTGCATGTAACTCCTGAGCAACTAAGAGAGTAGGGCAAAGAGTAGAAATTACTCAAGGATGATCGGCTTCATCTCCTTTTGTTTTCCCTTGTTTCACCACAAGTCACCTATTCACTGGTCATCTGTATACATTTTCACTCGAGAGGTGAGTTGACTGTTTACGGTTGGAGGATGGTAAGAATGCAGATTATGAGCTAGATATACGTGTGCACATTTTGGGTTGATTGTGATTTACAAAAGGGAGCATTGCGTGCAGGTGTGCAGATTTATAAATGTTAACCATTATGGCATACACTGGTTAAAGTTTGGGCACTAACACTTTTATCTAGGGCTGGGCGATAAATTGATAACGATAATCATCCTGATATAATTTTTCTCAATATGAATATAACAAATGTTCAATAAAAATGTTATATATTTAAACTTGTAATTACACACCCCAACCACTGGAAATGTGGTTATGTGCATTAAACGCTTGTTCCCACTCAACATTAGACAGAAGAGGAACACGGCATTGAACAGCCAATCATGTCACAGGGTGAGAGGTAGGCGGGCTTAAAGACGTTTTGAGTGGAGTGTAAACACAGCTGAAATGAGTGACAGTGACACGGAAGAAAACGCAAAACCTACCAGCTCAAAGCAGAATCGTTAGTCTAACACTGTGCTGACTCAGCTTTAACTTAACACACTTCATTAAATATACTTTCAGGATGTGGGTAAGGGAAGAGCACGGAGACAATTTCTGTTATGCATCTCCAACACGTTTAATGTCCACCAGGACCATAGTAACACTGAATGACCGTGATGCATTCACTGCACTGTGGGAAACATTATCAATCCACCCGTAACCCTTAGCAATCTTAAAGGGGAGTGTACTACTCAAAATAAGACTCTATAAACTGACACAGTACACAATTTTAAATATCTTTGTTTTAAATATAAATTAAATTATGCAAATTATCTCAACCTGAGAAAAATAGGAAACTAAACACTAAAACTTCCTGTTAGCACCAACAAAAATGAGGTATTCAAGAAGCTTATCAGAAAACAGAAATCCAGATACAAGCTAACAAACTGTCTGGTTTCTTCAACGCTCACTCAGGACCAAAAATTTGCCTTTAAACTTAAATGAAACAATGAATTGATGTTTATTGTGATAAATATCGATATCGACTGATATGAAAAATTATATCGTGATAACATCTTTTTCAATATCGCCCAGCTCTACTTTTAGTTTGAAATCTTCACACTGTGTTGTAAATGAGACCCTGGTGCTTAGACTCTGGATGAAGCAGCTTCACACCGAAATTCCTGTTTACTTTATGTTTCAGCAACAAAGCCATTACAGACAATAAAGCTCTGCCACGTCATGGAGTCTATACTGTTTCTCCTGCTATCATTACGCCTCTGTGAAGTTAACATCGAAGGTAAGACCTTACAGGGCTGTAACAGTCCTGTCTTGAACTGGCAATGTATAAGAGGCTACACTTTCCTCAACAACGCTCAGAGGGCTGCAAGCTGAGTGACTAACTTCAGATGTTAGCACAAACTCTGATCTATTGTTCAGTTAATGATAGAGTTAAAAACTACAGTTCAGTTACTTTACGCAATAAGACTACACACTTGAAAACAGCCGAATCCCATTCAACTGATGAACCTCTGAAGCAGGTACAGGCTTGGGCTGGATTTTCTTTGAGGTCATCAGAGCAAGTAAAGGACAATTACTCTAAACTGTTTCTGTTGGTCCAACTTTCATGTTTCAAGAAAGTGAAGTACAGCTGTTTACATCGTCTTAGATGAACAGAGTAAAGTGGGTCATTGAGCACATAATGGACAAACAACAGAAAACTTTATTAAAAGGAAACTGCAGAACCGTTCTGTGGAGATTGTTTCAAGCAGAGTTTTTTACAGGCTGTTATTGCTGCTCAGTGTCTTCTGTTTGCACCTCTTCAGTTAAAGACAGAGTCCCTGATGGTCTTCTGATATTAAAACACTCATTCATGATAGGTGCTGAGATAATAAAATATCATGGATGTCAGTGTGTGTGTCTCACAGTTTCTTTCTCATTCCTGTACTCACATTTCCATTAAGACACCAAAGTTCAGATGAGTCTTTCATATTCGTACAAAACACAGCTGTAGCTCTGGTTGATCCTGTCTTTACTTCTTTTGAATGAATCAAAGTTTTAGAGCTCAAAAACATGACACATGATTGAGAAATTCTATGATGATAAAGAAAACTCAATGCAACAGAAAAAGAGAGAGACTTCAAGATGCAGCCTGAGTTTCCCGGTCAAACATCCCCTCAGACCACGGGAGATTTGGGTGAGAGCAATTCTTAGGTTTCCTTCAACCACAAAGAAAACATTTTAGCCCCTCAGTAATCCTTCCCAAAGCCCTCCCTAAGCTCTGAGGGCCCTTCCTCCCTCAGCCGTCCCACCGGCCCGGCTGGAATCCTCAAGGAGCATCTCTGTACACACATTCACCGCCTCTCTGCAACCCCTCTGGGACCCAGCTGACCTTCCTGTTGACGTCAAAGTAAATCAGAGCGAGAGCCGGTGCAGTGAGGGGCTCCACCCAGGGGGCTGGAGGTCTAATCACCGTGTTCCCCATGACAGCCACAGAGGAAACATTAGCATTCCTGAATGAGCCGCCATCACTGACAGAGCAACTTCTACATTTCTACACAGGTACACACAAACAGCCAGAGGGGGAAAGTATCACTTCTTTAACAACATATCCACATTATCCACGATATCTACTTTCTGTTGAACAACGAACGTAATGTGTGCATCTTTGTGGGATGACAAAGGGACCTAACATGAAGTTGATATTCGCAAACCTGTGAATTCTAACAGTTTGCACTGTGTGAGTTTCATGTGTGATGGAGACCGGAGCAGAAACATGCAAAGTTTGAAAACACATCTTGGAAGCAAACTAAATCTGGCACCTTTGCACATTAGCGCAGAGTCCTGGATTTGTTATTTTTACTACAGAGTTATCACTGAAGAACAATTGGAGAAGAAAGTCTTATTTATCAGGTTCTCTGTTTCCCTTAAGCAACTGTCTCTCTCTGTAATTTGGTCGACCACAGTGGCTCTCTCTTTGTCTTCAATCACAACAGCTAAAGGTTAACAAGGTGATGTTTTTTAATAAGAGTTGATACTCATCAATACTATCGAATATAGAAAATAAAGAACATGGTGCCACTTTAAAGCAAGTGGTATAGAAATGTATCTAAGTATGAAAAAAATTCACATTCTTTGCAGCCAATTTCCAAAAGGCCTTACCCCAACCTCTGTGAATATTGAAAGAAGAACAGATATGAGGAGGGTCAGAGCTGATCTTTGTCACCATCTGCATTCCCCTGTGTGTCTGCCTGCCTTTGTTCTTACTTCATCAAAAACAACCACAGATTGTAGGTTAGAAATTGGCGACACGACTGTGACATCGTCCATTGGTCTGTGGTCTAGCTGTGTCATTGATTTTACATATTTTATTGAAGTTAAAAAAAACAGACTTCTAACAAAATGTACTTTATGGAAAAGTTAGCAGCTATTAGAGACAACTTTCAACATCAGCTATAGGACAGAACTGTCAACCTATAAAGTCTCTTATTTCTAAGTTAAAATAAGTTAAAGAGTTAATGGATCAAGTGAAGAGATGGTCTGACTTCCTTTCCAACAAGGAGAGGCTAGAGAGGATTCGGGTTTCTCTTTCATTGTCTAAAATTTGGAAACCAGGATGCTATGCCGCTGTGGCAGCAGTATCTCAGTCTGCAGGGACCGGAGCATTGCCGGTTCAAGTCCTGGCACAGACTGAGTTAGGAAACTGGGCTTGCAGCTATAGAGGTACCAGTTCGCTTCCTGGGCTCTGCCGAAGTGCTCTTGAGTAAGGCACCAACCTTATGGCTTGGGACACTCATTTGTTTGGCCCATCACTCTAACAGCTCTGCATTAGTGCATACACTATGTCCTGTTTGTGCATGTGCTTAATTCTGCCTTTGTCTAACATGATTCAACACCTGAGTGCAAGATGAATTCAACCCTTGAGGATCAATAAGGAATTTCTTCTTCTTCATCCAAAAAATAACAACTGCAAAAGGACTAGGATATCTTTAAAAACGTACTGACACGGTGACATTTGTGTTTGGGCTGATGAGCAGGTCCTGAATATCCTTTATGTGGTTGAAATAAAAATGGAATGTGTTAGAGAGCCTAGGGCCTACTCACATGGAATAAGAACTTTAAAAATCCCCCCTAAAAAAAGCATCAGATATCACTTAAGAAGCATTTCAAGACACACAAAGTGTTTGAAAAGTCAAATCTGAACCCTGCAGGATGAGTCACCAACAGTCTGGTGACTCTAGAAGAAATGACAAGCTCTAAATTATCATTAGGAATACCTACAGACCCACATGGTCTAGTCAGATACTGGTAGAGACATAGACCAGCATGATATATGTATGTACTGTATGCAGTTACAAAATAAAACATACGTTCCTATGGCAGTCTGAGTAAGGTTTATAGTGTAAGACTTTTTAACACTAATGGAGTATTATTTCACATTACAGTGCTTCTATTTGTAAAATAAATTGTGAGTGCATTTCATACATGTACAGACATATGTATAAATAGATGTTAAGATATATTGGCAATGTTATAGATAAATATAGATATATATGTACAGATTGTGTCAGACAGGAGAAGAGACCCTGGTCTCATGTTACGTTCCAGCTTCATTATGACTGGAGGAATGAGACTCAGAGAGCGCTGCTCCCCAGACAACTTGTGCGTCTTGTGAAATGATTATTTTATTGTTGCACTGTGTACAACATTTGCTCATATCAATAATGGGATATGCTCCAATGCATCAGGCAAACCCTGAGAGAGAATCTAGCTTCATTTGACTCATTTGATTTCGCCGCCTGTATTCCTGGCAAAGCAGGTTTGGAGGGAAGACACAGACATGATTAAATATTCACAACTTCCTGCCCAAACTGACGACTGAACTAATCATTCGGAGGTTCTGTACGGCAGAGAGAAACTCCAGATGGACGTCTTTAGGATTCCCAAATCCTCCTATTTTTACCAAACAGGAGTTTGGGGGTCAAGGTGTAAAGGGAGGACCAAAAAACCCGTTTCCCACAATCCCTCTGCAGCTATAGCCCCCCAGCTGTTCAAGGGCTTCCATAACAACAGCTGCGCAGAGGTTTAGTGGTTCAGGTTGCCATGACAACAGCAGGATCAATTGGCATGCACAGACTCTTGGTGCTAATAGCAAAAGTGATATTATACCATAATTTCATTCCAATAAAACACAGGCAGGTTTTTACTGTGCAGAGATTCAGGGGGACATAAAACAAGGGCAAATAATTAATTTTACATGAAACTCTCAGGAATCTCCCCCTCACGCCGACAACCAGCACAGAAAGCTCACATTTTAAAATCACTCCCTCGGCCTTGAGCACCGAGTCTGGATAAATATGACTGTTTCCAGCTCACACAATAGAAGCTAAATAAGTCCTCATGTCTCACAGCTGTATGTGCCACAGATCAGTGACCGGCAGGATGTGCAACAATCAGAAATATTTCTGCTCTCCTGACAAACAGGATACCGGGTCACTTGGTCACCTTTACACCGAGGCATCGGACCAAGCGGAGGGGGTTTACAGTAGCGCACAGGGCCACAAATAGCCAGCTTCAGTTGTACCTCAGTCTGTGTGTCGGACAATAGATGATGTGTCACCTGAAATATGACAGAAAGAATTACAGCCTCTAACAGTTAGCCGAAGCTCTGTTTTGGCATTTGTTATCTGACTAATCAATAGCTTCAGGACTAACGGACATTCAATGTTCAGGCTCACTGTTGCTCTGTGTCTGGTACACATGGAACCAACGATGCCATCTGTCTGTACCAAGCGGCAACCTTAGGCCACTAAAATTGAAGCCAATGCGGAAGTATTAAAAACGGCAGTTCCTTGAGTGTCCACTTGAGGCTGGCTTCGGAAGTACTGGAAACCACACACACACACACAAAAAAATCAAAAAAGCAGATCTTTACAGCAGAAATAAGCATGCTCACAGGCTAGTACAAAACATGAGTTTAGTCTGGACAGCTCATTTCTCGATCGGCACACACTGTACAGGGGATGGATTTTTTCATAACGCAGCAGTTTCAGAGATATTAAGATTACGAGTTTTCCATAATGATAGGGACACAGCTGACTTGATTGACAGGTGGGAACACTGTAACTGTTGACGAGGAGGCTCAAAGCTTGCCTCTTCACCTCACACTACTGTAGCTCAACATAAATTAGGTCGAGTTCAGCATTTCCAATATAGTACCTGCAGACAATTGGCTTCAAAACAGTGCTTCAGAAACAGATGGGTGACGTCACAGATATTACATCAATTATTGTACAGTCTATAGTCTGTACTCTACGTACATATTTCTGTATGTTTTCTAAAAGCTTACGTACACGAACAAAACGCTGCAGTTCCACCTGCAATCATGGGGGTAGTGTAAGGTCAAACCGACACAATACAACAAGGAGAATACTTTGGAAAATCAAGGTGCTTTTTGGGTTAGGTAACAGGAACTAAGAAACCTACTGTGTATGATGTTACCCGGCCCGGGCACAGGATAGAAAATACTACAGAACAGCTGAGCCAAGAATGGGAACATGAACTGAATGTCTGGTAGACAGCAGCAAAGGAGAGGTGGAGGGTCGAGGCAAGACCAGACTTCTTGTTTGCGAATGCATTGTTAAATGTCCTTACCCCATCAAACCGATTCCCTATTATGGATGAAAGTGTCTTGAGTACGACGCTGTAAACAGATGATTCTGCTGTAAAGTTGAGAATAAAACATAGTGCCTAATGGGGACTGACTCACTTTTGTGACCAGCCCCCAGTGGCCACTTATGGAACTGCAGCTTTCGGCCCTTGTGTGAGGGATCATTTCTTGGCCCTGGAGGTTGCTGCCAGACTGACTTCAACCATTTGAGGTTAATTCCAGGGAATTACGAGGGGCTCAGGTTGACAATGGCAGGTATTCCCAGAGGAGAAACCAGAGCCGCTGAGGCGTCAGCACCGCTCTAAGCCCAACATTTAACGAGCATGCAGCTGATACAGGCAGCTGTGCCAGACAAAACACACTCATTTAGTCTACACACCGACACCAGCACTTTCCAGCTGCTATACACACTATTTCCAACTTCCTGCGTGACACAAGGGTCTGAAAAAGTTTGTGTCCCGGCTGATATTTGACATTGATTATTCCTCTCTGTCTCAAAGAATATGATAGCCCCTCGTGAACAGAGGAGGGAAGCCAAACAGGAATCCAGGGCTAAAAATACCCACGTCGTGATGAGTCAGGATGGATCGAGCAAACAAAAAGAGGCCCGTCTGATTTCCTTCAGTCTGTGCTGTCGGAAAAAGACTCTCAGAAAGAGAAGTTCCTCAGTATCACCAGTGGATTCCTCAATTTAATAAATCATCTGCATCAAGAGGAGAGAAAATCTGTAGACCAGTGGGATAAAAAGAGATTATCTAAATGGAGGCTAATGATGTGAAAACGAATCACAGACTGAAAGGGAACAAAGGTGCACGGATGGAGAACCGTTTGGTACAGATCTGTTTTCTGATGGTGAATTCATAATGTTGATTTGAATGTACTTATCAATATTAAATACCTTATACACTATGTGTACTAATAAGCTTGTTAACATAAAGACATATTGTTAGCTAGCAGGCAAAACAGCTTAAGTAATACTACAATGTTTAACTCAGTGTGTTGTAACATCAAAGCTTGATAACAAAGGTGATGCATTGAAAACGACATCACCATAGAGGTTGTTCTTCTTCATCATGTTTTATTTTAATCCTGTTTTTTCACGTCAGTTTTTATTCCTCTGTATATCACACCATGCCACAATACAACATCATTTCAATATTGCATATTTCGGGCTGTGTGGTGCATTATTATATTTCAGCCCAACTTCCCTAATGCAATAAAATTGAGGTACGTATTGAGCTCCTCTTTCAACCGAGCCATGCTTTTCAACCCCCTCAGGCTCTGCTGAGATGGCTGAACTTGTACTGTATGTTCTGTTGCTTCCAGAGAGGTAAACACAGAAATCTAGATTTCCTCTGATCCTCTGCTGTCCGACTGAAGAGTCCCAGTCTTCTCTTGGATTTAAATCATTAGATTCTTTAAGTGTTATATGTTTGAAATACGACTTTTCTCACACTGTGCCATAGATTGTTTTGTCTTAAATAATCAAAAAGATCAAACTTTGATAGAAGCTAATGAATACACCATGGGAGCATTAGGTGCTGTTAGGTGCAAGGCCAAACGATCTACAACAGCCCAAACAATCTCAAAGTGGAGAGACGAGCTGCAAATCCAGAAACAATCCACATTCATTGACATGTGCAAAGGTCTGATACAAATACATTGATGGAAACAACCCACTCTGGACAGAACATGCTGCAACAAGACGTACAAACTATATTATCACCTGAAGAGCTGCAAATGCATAAACAATGTTAATCCAAAGATACACATATTGAAAACAATTGCCGGAGGACTGCGCTCAAAGCCTGCCTCTTTACCTCACACTAGCTCGACAGAAGTTAGGCTGAGTTCAGCATTTCCAATATGGCTCCCTCCGACGATTGGCTTCAGAAACAGATGGGTGATGTCACAGATACTACGTCCGTTATTTATACAGTCTATGGTCTTTTCTTCAGGTTATCTTTTTGACAAAGGTTATCGTTTCTGTAAATAAGCGTGGGCTTAAAACTCTGAACCACTCGCCCTGGAGGCCTGGAGCACGTCTGTTGTCATGTCTCGATTTGGAATGTTTTTAATTTGTGTTTGTGTGTTACTGGATTGCATGGCTCATGTTTTTGCAGCGTGTTTGCTGTTCATATTTTCTTTTGCCTCTTTACTTTCGTCTGCAGCACTTTTCCTCAGCTGAGTTTGTTTTGGCCTTATGCAGGTTTATATGCATGTGCATAGGTTCTGAATTTGCAGCACTCAGTAAAGATCGGTTGGGCTGTTAGAAATCACCTAGCCTTGTCAGCCACCAATTTGAGGAGAACGATTCATTTTAAGTCTGATTGGTCCATATGTTGGGAGGAAAGTTAAGAAGTTAAAAGTAAGATGTTTTCTGGCGCATTTTTTTTCTTTTATTATACCCAGTGTTTAAAGTTTGACATTATTATTGACTCTTTAACTTCATTCGAATACTTTACATTATACAAAAAAAATAAATAAATACTGTTCCACCTGGATTAAACTTACACCTGGGGCTAATAATCCTTTGTATTGTATTATTCGTACAATGTATAATGAGTACAGAGAGGACTGTATCAGTCTTGTGTCAGATATTTTTACTTGTTCTCAGAAAATTCACCACTCATGGGGATCTTGCTGGTCCTGGAGAATGTCTGGCTGTCAGGCTGCAGAACCTGTTCATCTGTATGAGACTTCAGAGGAGCTCTGGTTTATAACAGACAGGATGCAGGTGAGACTGCTGCTCTGATTCCATGCAGCAGACACAATAGAGACCATGAGTCAAACTCATCGTTTCCCAACTGTGGTTTCTTTCAATTGTGGAAGCTTGGGGTGGCAAACTGAACATTTTTCTTGTAATAATAAGAAGATGATTTTCTGAATGTTGTTTTATATTAACAGAGAAATCTGCCATATGGTGCCTGTTGTTTGAACCATTGACTGTTGATTTACAAAATGACATGCAAAAAAGTTTCAGCAACTCCAAAAACACTAAAATAAAAAATGTAAGAGTTTTGGGGAGATTAGGGACTCTTGTTTTTGTGTTGGCGATGTTTTCTCTTGCAGTTCCTCCTCTGCTCTGACAGCCCCGTAAAGACGGCTGCACAAGGAGGCTGCAGCTAAAAGTACATCTTATACTCTGAAGCGTGTCTGAAAAATGAACTCATGGACATAAATCAGCGCGATAAGAACTAATGACAGAAACCATGACAGAGGGGAAAATGTGTTGCGACACGGTCTTTCTCTGAAGAGCTTCATAATCCACTTCAAACTACAGAGGCTTTGTGGAGACCATACAATTATCTATGTCTTCTTGAGATGATTTATCCATGTTAAAAACTGTTAGCTGCCTGCTTATCCACTTCCTGCTACCACAAGTCTTTTGACTATTGGCATGCTTTGTTTTCACCAAATTTTACACCAATCAGAGACTTTGAGACAGCCCTGATCTCAAAGTGTGTTTGCACAGTGAGACAGTAAAACTAGTGTCACTTATCAGGGTTTCATAACAACACAGCACCCAAAATAACAAGCTGAACAGTTTAAACTGTCTACTGTCCTTAGCTCATGAAATGGATCTGTGCAGTCCAAAGAGCTCTCTCAGCCTAAAGATGGCTTTAATGCTTAATGTGTTACACAGATAATAAAGCCTTTATAATAGCACTGCAACTTTCAGTGTGGACAGCTGCAAAAATCAGGCATTAAAGTCCTCAAGGATAACAAAAAAATCCAGAGTGCTGGTTTGACTTCGTTGTTTGGTCATGCACCCCAAGCACTGAGGATATGGATAACAAAGCAGATGGCCAGGGTTTGATTCAAACACGTGGCCCCTTGCTGCATGTAACCCCCACTCTCTTACCAGTTTGCTGCTCTACCCACGATCCTACTGCCTTAGTAAGGGCACAAAGGCCCAAAAGTAAAACTCTTTGAGGGACTGCTCTATGGTCACAGGTCCCCAAAAACAGTGGTTTTCCGTCATTACTTCATTTTTAACTATGTTTTGTGTTTCTTTTATAACCCTTTAGCTTAGAGTGTAGAGTTTCTACAAACTGTGAAATAATGTGGTATAAATAGTGTTTCAAATCTGCCCAAGAAATGAAAAAAACAATATGCAAAAAGATGAACGTTTGCACTGTTGGAGCCTGTCTGCCAGCGCTTTAAGGGTTAAACGCTACTTTATTGTTGGAGGCAGGGGATAGAAAAACACAATGAACTTGGCAGAGAGACAGCGAGGAATTCCCCGTTAGTGTCTGAAGTGAGCTAACCTCGCTTCTCTCTTCTCTCTTGACTCTTCCCTCCTGGAGAGAGTCCAGAGGAAGAAAAAGTTAACTCTTTCACACACGCTAGAAGTCTGCATCAGAGTCTCCTTCAGAGTGCACACTTTCTCATTTTAAAGCACCACATCCCTCCGGACTGAGCCTGCAGAGTTTACTGTCGCCCAGGTATTCTCTGTGGTCTCTCCGCTGTGCATTTACACACATTCACAATGCATCACTTATTTCACAGCCCCCCTCTGCTCCGTAACCAGGCAGTTAAAGACAACGTAGAGTCTGTCCTCTACCCGAGACAGAACACGCTGTCTTTAAATGTAAGGTGCTCTGCCTGCCATCTGTATTAAATGTCTGAGGCTGTTTATAAATACCACTGACCACGAGAGAGAGAAAGAAGGAGAGAGAGAAAGAGAGAGGCGGGGGTAGCAGTGAGTCGCTTCACTGAGATCCACACTGAAAAATAAAACATACAGCCAGACTGCACATTCTCAATTAATCTCTCTCCCTCCTTTCTCTGAGGGTGCTGGTGCAACATGGATGCACATACAGGCACATAAAAACACACACATAAAGCAGAAGGCAGGTGCAAGTCATCCCTGGTCTCTTCATGGTTTGTCTCACCTTCACAGAGCTTTACACACCACTACACTCAGAGAAACACCTCCACGCCTCTGTGTTGACCTTCACCTGTATGAGGAGTACAGCAGGTGTTTTTTAAACTTAGGCCTTGGGAAAAAGAGACCTGCATGATTTGTGATTTAAATCCACACAATAGACTGTATAATTAATGAACGAAGTATCTGTGACGTCACCCCTCTGTTTCTGAAGTTCTGTTTTGAAGCCAATCTTCTGCGGCTGCCATATTGGAAACGCTGAACTCAAACTAACATCTGTCAAGCTAGTGTGAGGTAAAGACGCGGGCCTTTAGCCTCTTTGGTAACAGCTACAGGGCGCCCACCTGTCAGTCAAGTCAGCCATGTCTTTAAATGGGCAAAAATTGTAATCTCAATACCTTCAAAATTACCATGTTATAAAAAAATTCACCCCCCTGTACAGTGTGTGCCCAAAGAGGAACTAGCTATTCAAACAAAAAACGTTTTTTGAACCAGGCTGTAAACATATTTCTTATCACGTTTTTTTGAATGGGTGTGTATGTGGTTTTCGGTGTCTCTGCAGTCAGCCTCAAGTGGACGCTCCATGAACTGCAGTTTATAACACTTCTGCATGGACTTCATATTTTGAGACAGGTGGTTGCCACTTGAACCACACACGAGTCAGTCAACCCGCTCACGAGACAGATACACTCCATTTACTTTAACGTCATCATCACACTACAAAGACACACATGTTTACCATATTCTGCATGATTTTTTACACACTGCATGCAGGAAAATGGCCAAAGAGCCAGTCATTTTCTAAGTGTTAGCAAAGACCACACACTGAAACAATTTTAACTCACTTCATCATGGCCATCTTTAACCATAATTATAAACCAGATGAAGGATTGAAGGAAACTGTGTGGCAACTTTAGCTGCTCAGCTTGCAGCCCCCTCCTGATGACCTCTGTTCCTTTTCATAAATAGTGCAACACTTACATTTATTATCCAGTTTGATTTAGTCCTTCTTAAAAAAAATAAATAATCAAGACCTAAATTGTTGAACAGCTTTAGATCATGTTGTCAATGAACTTGATTCCAAAGTTCAACAAAGCATGCTTTAAAAATGACTCTGAAATTACACTTCTTGAATCTTGAGTGAGTTTACATCAAGGTCCCCCTCCTTCATGTTAGTGTCAACAAAGACGTGACCTCATGATGACTTGAGAATTAAAGCTGAGTTACTGATCAGAAATAGACAACATCTGGTTACACTTTCACACCAATAAAGCAGTCTAAGAACGCTTCACATTATGAGTTTTGAACATCGATTGTCTCGTAGGCTCCTCTGAGTCGCTGCCTTCCTATCTTAGCTAATTTTAACCCACTTTAAATTAAAATTTTAAAGTAATTTTTAATATATTTCTAATTTTCCTTTTCTTTTCTGTTTAATTATATTTGTCATTTTAATTGTGTTCTTTTATGCCTGTCTGAATGTCTCCAATGCTTTTAATGTTTTAATGTAAAGTACATTGAGTTGCCCTCATGTATGAAATGCGCTATACAAATAAAGCTGCCTTGCCTTGCCTTGCCTTGCCTTGCCGTAGACGGCCTGCTGCTGTGGACATGGCAGACTCCAGCAGCAACAACTACTACTATCCGTCTCACCACTATCATCTCTCTCTCTTAATCTCCTCTGTCCCCCTTTTGTTTGCATTTCCACAGCCAACCGTGCGCTACTTGGTGGGCAGCGTGTAAGCCGGATGCTGATAGCCGCGTCAGCTACGTAATAGTGTGACGTCATGGCAGTGCGACACAGTGTACCCCGCTAATAAATGCAACGAAGAAGAAAAGCACGAGGAAAGTCTGCACCTCCGCGGTCGACCATGGAAAGCTGTTTCTTGATGCCATTTTCCAAACAAATAAAGTTATCTTCCCGAAGTCCACTGGAGATTTAAACATGGCAGGGTTATGTATTGTTCTTTATTACTGCTGTTGCACGGGAAGTGACAATTCTTTCGACCAATCAACTGACTGCAGTGTTTCTAGCTCCACCTTCTGGGGCCGGATCAGTATGTCTGGAACCCCAACAGAAGGGTACCAAGAAGTGGGACGGTACGGCTTGGAAATTTGGGGACCTGTCCCAGTTTTAGTCAATGGAAAACGCCACAAAATGCGTGCCGTACCAAGACGAACCGAACTGAACTGCTTGCTGGAAACGGGGCTTAACATGAGTCTGTTCTGCTCAAGGTTTCTGCCTGTTAAAGGAAGTTTTTCCTTGCTCCTGTAACTTGCTAAACATTGCAGAGTGCCCCTCTTATGGCAGATTAAGATCAGAACAGACTGAGTCTTACAGTGTCTTGATGTTGGGTCTTTGTTAATATTCTAAATAGAGTACGGTTTGGACCTGCTCTGTTTGTAAAAGCTTCTTGAGATAAGGTTTATTGTGATTTGCCACTAAAATGAAGATTGATTGATTGGAACAGTTGCTGTTTGAACTATTTGATTGTGTTCAGGGTGATCTCTAGTCAAAGATTCTACAAACATCTGCAGGTATCTGCATTCATGCAGCTACCAAACAGTTCCAGATCAGCTGACAGGAACAACCAACACTGTGTTGAGAAGCCAATCGACTTTAAGATTTCCAGATGTCCTGAAAAGCATCAGAAATGATCTCAATACAACAACCAGTTAAGTTGTTTCTTCTCCTCTTGGGACAGACCTGATGGGTGCATTTTTAGTTTCTATAAATCTGCATCATGACACTGCAATCCTCGCTGACTGAAAACCTCTTAGTTGCAAGTAGTCACTAGATATGTGTTATTCTCCTCAGGTGTAACACAGCTGAAGTGCAAGCCTTTGTGAAATAAATATCTACAGTGAAACCGAGACTCATCAAAAACAGATGATCTCGGGCTCCTGGTAATGCATTGAACAAAGGAATAAGGGTGTTTATTTTGCAGACATATCTGGAGGGGTTAATGTAGCCTTTGACCTGAACACACGATCACTTCGTAAGGAGCATAACTGCAAACAATCAGGGCACGGGACAGGAAGTCTCTGCCTGAGTCCTTATCTGTAACTGCTGTCTAATCCAGAAACACAGAGAAATACAGAGGGATTATGATATCGATTAAGGGAAAAAAGATCATACTTTAGGTATCCATGTAAAAATGTTACTTTAAGGTTACATTACAGTAAAAGAAAGTAAACTCTGACAGATTTTGTCACCTTCTGGCTGAAAGTGCCATTTCAGGCTCCTCATACAAACTGCAACTACACAGTCAGCTAAAAGAGACAGCATGAAAAATGATACACCTACAGCATCCTCATCAGCAGATCTGAGACACTGACCAGGCTCAGAGGGAGAACATGTTCACTGTTTATGCAGATGACTTATTGACTACATCTCAAATGGTAGTTAAAGTCCTGTGCTGAATGATAAACATGATGTTTTCTTCACGTATACCGCTCACAGAGTTCACTTGTTGTTGTCACTGCTGCTGCGAGGTGGATGTTATTGTGGACTGAGTGTATGGAGGCTCAGGTTACACTGCTGACATCTCATGTTTGATGCATTTATGGTGCTTTTTAAATTCATCTGACAGTTTCTGTTTGAGAGATTTGTGCATCTTTTCCTGTTTCTGCAACATCAGAGAAACAGAGAGTGCGACTCAACACAGTGAAGCATTTCAACTCCTACTCATGCAGCCTTACACTGAGAGAAATAAAATTTAATCATACCCATTAAATGACCGTGCAGGGGACATCTTCTTTGACAAGATGCACGAGTTCCTTGTTTCTAGGTTCATTCTTGTTTGTTTTAAAAGCATGTTATGTTATCTTATATTTCATACAGACTGGTAACACATGCCTATGAACTAAGATACAGATATCTTTAAGGCGTACTACAGAGCAGCTCAGCAGTGTGCGATGGTTTCTCACAGTAGAGTGTCTGAGCGGCCGGCCTTTCCTCTGAAGCTACACAAACAAATCTGACCCACAATCAGCACTATCACCTTTCAGACTCCCATTTACACCACACTGACTCTGCAGCAATGGCACAGTGGTGCCAGCAGCAAGACACACACACACACACACACACACACACACACACACACACACACACACACACACACACACACACACACACACACACACACTAACTCACACTCACACTCACACTCACATACCACAGAGGTATCAGGACCTTGACCGCAGAGAAGCGACGGCAGGGGGGGACGACTGAAGAGGTTTCTCTGTCATTTAGCAGCAGACACGACACCGCACCGCCTCCGAACTGCTTTATTCGCTTACACACACACTTGCATACACACACACACTCACACACACACACACACACACACACACACACACACACACACTTGCATACACACACACAGACTTGCATACACACACACACACACACACACACACTCTGCAGCTGTTTATAAATCCCTCTTAGGACAGAAACACTCATCTGCCTTTAGAGATGAACGTTTACAGAGTTAGACGGGGAGTGGGAGGTGTGTGTTTGTGCTCGACTCTTTAAAGTCTGCGCTGACTGAACTTCTCTAAACTTTTATTTTTATTCCTGCTGGACGCTTCATCTTCTTGTCTCTGCAAACATTTGTATCTGAAGGAGTCTCATTGTGGTTTTTATAATCCTCAGACTGTGTTATTATTGTTGTTATTCAGGAGTTTTGTGGGTTTCATCAATAATGAACCTAACTTTGCAGACGTAATGAGAGTATTTCACCTTTACACTGCACACTCTGTATCTAACAGGGACAGACATCTGAAGATAATCTGTTCAGGGGGATCTTGTGTGAATGTTCACCTCTCAGTCATCACGAGAAAAAAAAAAGGATGAGATTTCTCCCTAAACCTGGCCAAACATTTGTAACATGTGCAGAGAGGCACTGTTTATGGAGTAGGTGAGGAGTTTTTACCAATCAGAATCTAGTAGTTTACACAGCAGTAAGAAAGCCGGGTATCAAAAAAGCATACTTTTACATTGATGTCGTTTTTAAACTCTTCTTTTTAATATGATCTTTTTTAAGTTCCCAAATCAAAAGAATCAGAGAGGTGAGATTTATTCTGCATGTTTAATCTGCTTAAGTATTCCATTAAAAACAGGGCTGGACTTGGATCAGATATTGATTGGCACTTACAGCAGCCAACAGAGACTATAACAGATAACTTTTAAAGAACATCTGAATCTGATGTTTCATTAGATGGGAATATAAAATACATGAGAACGGCATCTGAGCTTAAATTATATAATTGGACCTGAGTCGAAAATGAGCCGACTGTTCTTAATGTTCAAAAGGAAATGATTCATTTCAGATGATTATTTAAATTACCTACAGAATGACTTTTTATTAATGATGAGGAATAATAATAAATATGAGTGCAGAGTAAGCTCATGTCTGCCTGTGGTTCACTATCATCATTCATCCACACAATTTTATTTTAGTTATGCTCTTAAGTGTTAAAAAAAACAGGAGTGTGAGTAAGAAATGCAGCTGTCCACTCTAACGCGTATGATGACAACACTGTGACAGTTTTGTTGCACATGTGCATATTATTTATTTATAAGTATTGTATAATTCTAAAGTTCTGCAAAGATTAAAATAGGTATGAAACATTAAATCATCTATCTCTGCTCACTGATTATGATCCTCACAACCTTCAGTGTGCAAAGACTACCAGTTACAATCCTTTAGAAATTAACCCAAATTTTAAATGATCTTTATTCTTATTATCTGCTGTTAGTGTGAGTGAAAAAAATAAACCATATGGTGCATGTGCAGTTATTAAAATCAATCAATGAAATGTCCCTTGTTTGTACCAGTCAATAATAAATATTTTCTGAAGACAGTAGCAGTACTCTTCTTGAATAAAAGCTGATGTAAAGGCGGCGATCAGAGCATGAGGAATGTAAATAATAATAATCAGAATAATAATGATGATAAGTAATGTATTATATTTTCTCTGTTTTGTGATTCAGGGAAAAGGAAAGTCCTCTCAGTGAGTGGAGCTGGGTTTGTTTGTGCTCTGCAGACTTTTGGCTCAGGTTGGTGAAAGGTGTCACTGCCAAACAAACTGCAGGGCCAAAAACAAAAAAGACTGCAACTGAAACATTTGGCATCAAAGTTGTTCTTGTTCAACAGCGATGAAAGAAAAGCAAGCATCCAAGACTGTCTTTTACAGAATGAACAAACTTTTATTTTCACAGTTTGCTTTACTTTTCTTTTCAAAATAAGAGTGGCTCAAAGTTTCCTCCAGTTCACCCTGAAACTTTTTTTTAAGGTATTTTAATGAAACTTTGGAAAAACTATGATTCACTATTCTCTCTGTTTTAAACTATTTTTTATACACAGTGACAATTAGCTTGGTGGTTAGATAGTAAAACATGAAGAAGTAGTGTCTTTATTTGTGGTTTTAGACTCATACCTGGACTCGCTCCTCTTGTTGAGAAAATATTGAAATGTTTCCAATCAGGGAAGCTTTAAAGAGAAAAACATCCAGTAGCAGGTTTATCTCCAATAAAGTAGAAGAAAACATAATAAAATAATTTTTTTCTGAAAAAAAAACTTTTTGCCTCTTTTTCCCCGTGTCATCCAACGCTGGACAAACAGAAATCTATCCAGACCCACTGTTTAAATGCTTAACGCCTGATTCCCCTAGAAATAATTCACTCTTTTATTTTAAGTCAAGTGGGCAAAGTAAATCAAACATGTAATATGTACACAATAATCAGTGGTAGTTATGTACAAGAGCCAGATATGAAGTACAGCCAAAATGCTTCTCCACATCTCAGAGGGATATCAGAGTGCTGTTTTTAAACACCAGTGTAGTCTGTCTGAACATGTCTGTTTAATTATATTATTGACATGATAAGAAATAAATGTGATCATACATGATTGGGTTGGAGTGGGGTGTCTCTGTAAGGCCCTATTTTGATACAAACCAACAGACTTGTTGAATTATTTACTGTTCCTGTTTCCACTAATCATACCCGTTAGTGCTTTATTTGTTCTGTACTTCCCGATTCTGCACTATTCTTTGTTGTTCATTCATTTATTTTCTTATTCAGGTTACATGCTATCATGGTTTCACTGTATGTACTTTAGCTGCTAACACAAAGGTATCTCCCCTGGTGTGTGTTCAGGGGGTGGATAACATATTAGGAGGACCTTTCAACATAAATCACTCACTATGGCTTTAGTGATAAATATGAAGAACAGTTTTCATCTTCCAGACCATGACAACAAAAGCTGAAGCTGTAAAAGCTTGTTAAAGTTAGAGCTGTTGTAATGGCTAACATTAGATTTCTCAGGTGGTTCAGGCTGGTCACTGGAAATCGTACATGCTGTCGAAGAAGATAACGTGTGTCCAAACTGAAGCACCCACAGAAGATACTGCTCCACACTGAAACAGCACACTGTTGTTACACAGCCTAAATATCTGGTTAATAAAAATCTGGCTTCTTAAAGGGAAAACGCTGATCACGTTTTAGGCGTTGGAGTGGCGTTTGGTGAAGATATTCTGTTTTCAAGATGGGCGCCTACATCAACCCCATCCAGCCCCTGGTTCTGTCCCTGCTACTGTCAGATAAAAGCATCAGAACCTGCTGACTTATGACTGAAGCTGGTCTAAAGCGATCACATCTGTCTTTTGAATCGGACAATATCGATGCAGCAGACATCTGCCAAAGTCAAGCAGCATATCTGTCTGTCTCTACAACAGTCTCCATTATGCTCCTGAGTCGTGTTATGTCTTCTGCATATTAACTACTGTCTGTCTCAGACCCAACACAAAGTTGAAATCATCATGAGGTACATCCCTGTACATGAAGAAATTCCTCTACACAGATGGAACAAGTGAGAGGAGATTCAGGGCAGAATAAAGATGTATAACGACATATATGAGACACTGAATCTTCTTCTTCTCTGCATTTCTCACTTTCCCTGAGTGTCTGCAACAATAATATCTTTGAGAGAGCAAACCTCTTATCGAGGCTCATATCCTAACATGCTAATTACCCCACACACAGTTTGAGTTCATTTATTATGCATGAAATAATCTAATATGATGACTGTGATAATTATGCGCACATAGATAAGATAAAAGAGTAGTAACCAATTATGGCGCTGGAGTTGGGAAAAGTAATTATTCTTTGTAGTGGAAAGAAGTCTGCGTACGGCAAAAAAAGCTTTTTTTTCATTCAGTTCACAGCGCTGCAATTAACATGTGGAAGCATGTCTGCACTGCCTGATAATGTTAAAGGCATCTCTTCTTGATTAAGCAGAGCAGGGATGTCTTGTTGTTGTGAGCATTTGAGGATGTATTAGATTTTCACTCAGGGGAAAAAAATGACTCCATAATGGTATGAAACCTCCATGAGAGCAGTGTCTTTACTTCTGTCTGCATAGACTCAACTACAGCCGTGTTTCTGTTATGATAATTGTGCACACACACTTTTCACACAGTTCACAAACCTGACATGTTTACATCCAGACTTCAAAGGCAGCACGGCAGCCGCAAATCAGTAAGAACGCAAAAAAAATTGATGTAATGTTTCCTTAAGAGCCGTGCACTCACAAATCAGACAGGCGCATAGTAGAGTCATTAAATATTACCACTTCTAAAATCAGAGCTGACGTGCGGTTAAGCTCACACCGCTGTGCAAACACACCAAACACAGCACAGCTTTCTTTGACACATCATGAGCCTGCAACCACAAATGACAGGAAACAGAGACTCTACAGTGATTTTGATTCTCTGCAACTGTTTTGGCTCAAATTGTTTCATAAATCAAAGTTTAATGTGACAGAAAGGGGTAGAGGGGGAACAGAGTTGAGCAAAGGATTAATGTGTCTGCAGCCGTTACGCATGCAGTAAAGGAGATAAATGTTTCTCGGATATTTCAGATAAGATGCAAATTTGTTGATTGAGTGAGTCAAAACAAGAGAAAAAGTGAAACCTCGTTCAAAAAGTCGAGGCATGAAGAAAATAAAGAGCCAATGCGCAGTTTGTACGATCTAAACAGACATTATCTGGAGGAGGATTGTCTTACTGACCTCTAATTAAAAGCACATTTATCTGACTCAGGAGGCGAGGCGTCATCTTCACACTCCTCCAGAAACCTCCGTCACACATTACTGTAGTTGACTCATGATTACTTGCAGAGTCGAGGCTTCAGGCCAACCATGAAAGTCACAAAGCAGCACACGAATCTCTCACAAACAATAGAAAATCACATTTCAGGAATGGGATGCCAGATTTTCACACCAAACATCAGCACAACAGGGAACGAGTTCCTGGAAGAAGTGTCTTCATGTAGGTGTTGATCTGAAAGCTAAGGACAATGTTTTGAATAACGAGACAAATCTAGCTATCATTTTCACAAGCTCTGTAGCTCTAAACCACAGTGACACTTGTGTTTCTGAACA
Organism: Notolabrus celidotus; assembly: GCF_009762535.1. NCBI lineage: Eukaryota > Metazoa > Chordata > Actinopteri > Labriformes > Labridae > Notolabrus > Notolabrus celidotus. The sequence goes on from NC_048276.1 coordinate 27,011,312, forward strand.
AGTCTAAATGTTGTGAACATTATGAAGTAATGGAAAGAGAGAGGAAGGACGAGACCTCGATGACTGTCACTGCATTAGTCAAGTTTCATACAGACAACGGAAGTTTGGAGAAGTGTGTCTGTACGTTTCTGCAGAGATTAATTCAGACCTAAAGACATGTCAGAGCACGGATACTATAACTACACTGAACATATCACAGCATCTCACTACTGTTAATAAAAACATTATAACATATTCAGCAGGTACAGACTGGAGAGGGTTTTATAACAGGTTTACTTCATACAAATATAAAGGACTGAAGAGGAAGGAAGAAAAAAGGAAGGAAGACAGAAAACATAAGGAAGAAAGAAAAAAAAAGAGGGAAAGAAAGAATAAAAGGGAAAAAGAAAGGGAAAAAAAGGAAATAATGAAAGAAAGAAGGTAAAAGAATAGAGAAAGAAAACAAAAAGTAAGAGAGAGAATGACACAAAAAAGAAACAAACAAAAAAGAAGGAAGGAACAAAAAGAAAGAGCAAGACAAAGACAGAAAAAAGAAGAAAAGCAGAGACAAAAGGAAGAAAGAAAGAAAGAAAGAAAGATAAAAGAAAATCTAAGGGAAGGGAAAAAAAGAGGAAAAATGAGAGAGAGAGAGAGAGAGAGAGAGCGAGAGAGAGAGAGAGAGAAAGAGAAAAAAGACACTAAAAAGTTAAAAAGAACGATAAAAGAAAGGACAAAGAAAAATAAAAGAAAGAGAAAGGAATAAAGACAACAAAGAAAGAAGCCAGAAATAAAGAAAGGTAAGTGAAAAAACAAAAAAAGTAACGGAAAGAAGAAGAAGAAAGAAGAACAAATGAAGAGACAAAAAGAATATTAATAGAGAATGAGAGAAAGAAAGAAGGAAAGAAAGAAAGAAAGCAAGAAAGGAAGAAAGAAAAAAAATGAAAAAAGGAGGAAAAAGGAGAGAGGAAAAAGACAAAAAAAAAGAAAGAAAGGAGAAAAGGAAAAGAATAAAGAGAGAAAGGAAGAAAGACAAAAAAGAAGGAAATAAAAAAGAAAGATAAAAGAGAGAGTGTCAGAAAGAAAGAAAGAAGCCAGAAAGAAAGAAACAGGAACAAAAGAAGGACAAAAAAGAAAGAAAAAAGAAAGAAAAATAGATAAAAGAGGGAAAAGAGAGAAAGTCAAATAAAAGTAATAGATAAGATACAGAAAGGGAGCAAGAGAGGGAGATAGAGAAGTATTTAGAGTCTGTGTTAATATAGAAACTGACTTGAATTTATAACATGATCAGAACAGACATGCCGTCCCTGAAACGCAGAGGGCTAAAAAAAGTCCTAAAAATATTAACAGGTTTTCAGTACCACCATGATATCCAGCAGTCCCAATCCAAAACAGCCTCTCTCTAACAAATCTTTCATTGTAAATATAAATCATCATGTGTCAGATGCTCCTCGATTTTTACTGAGTGGTGTAATCTGCTCATAGGGAGTCTATGTGTGTCTGTAATTCTAACTTAGTTTAACTAAATACACACATGAACAGTACATTCATGCACAGTAATCATCAAACTTATTGACTTGATTCAGAATATATTATTTCTACAACTCTTGTATTTTAGTTCATTTACATCTTTTCTTGATTCGCTGTTTTTAACAAGTCCAAAACCAGACTGAGACACAGAGCAGAGTCCAGGTCTGAGTCCTGTGTGTGGTTAGTTTGAGGCACACAGGCACTGAGGTTTTCCTGGCTGCGGTTATGTTGTTAAAGTTATAGAGAAAGAAACAGGTGTTATCCTGCGTTAGATTTCCTGTCGAACATGCTCTTACTAGACGTAATGTTCACTGCAGGAAACTAATGATGAATCTTTGGTATAACAAAGGACTTATTCATCATTATGAGCATTTCTATAGGTTCCTATGCATTGGTTTATGATAACACAGTATAGACATCTGATAGTTTGAAGTATGGCTGTTGATTTAAGACTAAGATTTGCTGTTTTCATAGTTTTTTTATATATTAAAAGCAAATTAATAAATTATTAATATCTTTTGAGATGGTTATGACCCTGAACATTTGCATGGTGGGCCTCCCTCCCATCACAGAGCCTGTCAGTGTTTGAATATGTAAATATGGGTGTGTCTTTCCAAAGCTCTTACCTTACATTGGTTCAAATAAGCTATTTTTTAAGCTAGACTTTATTAATTAGTATATTTTATCATGGTTACTATAATTGTGTTGTTACTTTTTTATTTATTTTGTAGCGCTGAATTTAGTTTAAAAGCTCACTGTTGGACTTTGGGGAAACATGAGATGCTGTGTCAGAGACATTTAGATCCTTTGGGCTCTAATATGACTTTATATGATCTAACAGCACTGGCACATCCAGAGTGCCCACGGCCTTAATGAAATATAATCCAGGAATAATGCAGCGTGGTCCTTCTTTAATATTTGAAGAGCGACAAGTCCTCTGAAACACCATAAAGGATGCAGCCTTCCCCAGAAAATAAAAAGCTCTTCAGCTGAAGCCTTCGCTGTCATAAAATCATGGCACTTTTATAGCCGGGGACAGAACTACATAAAAAAAGTCATTTGCAGATAATGAGAGCGATCGCTAAAATGCATTAGGGCAAATTATTCTGTCCTTGGCACTGTACGAGGCTTTCTCTAAAGTGTGTTGATAAGCTGCTGTTTCAGCCGAGAGCCCGCACACTAACAAGTGTTTCATCAGCCGTCTGCAAAGAACACTCCAGATTAACTGCAAGGTATACAAATGGATGTGAAGAGAAAGCAGCTTTTGTTAAAGTCGAATGTCAAAATAAAGGAGCAGCTATAGATGGAGTGAAAATGTTGTCCTTCAGATCAATGGCGTCCTGGAGTGCAGGAGGCTGAAACATTCAGATGAGATGTGAGTGGCAGAGAGCAACACTTGAATAATATCTTTGGAGAGGATTCTGAAAAATGGAGCCGTGCTCCAGTAAACAGCCTTTTGGAGGTCACAACTTTAGAGCTGTTGAATTTCTTCTCAAAGTGCAGAAGACTTCAATATGCTGCAAAGCCAATAATCAAAGAGAGGTGAACTCAGAAGGCTACCTACCAACACCCACTCAAAGACGCAAACTTTTCCTCCTTTTTGCACACACATGGTCTTGTGTCTTAGACAATGAATTAGCTCTGTACACCACTACAGCTGTTAATATTACAGAGACTGAAGAAAACAAGGGGTTTATAAATAGCAATGGGTTAAAAAATATATCCGCTGTTGATGTGAGGATGGCAGTCAAACTTTAGTCTTAAAGTAAGTCTGGCTCATGGAACAGGGACTGTAGTTTGAGAGGTAATAAGGACCGGGATCAAGAGAGAAACAATCAAGAAGGAGAGAATTCTCTTTTATTCTCCCATTTTGAAAATAGAGTCTGAAGATAGAGAGTACTGCATGTGTGCAGAGTATAAAGACAAGTATTCAAGAAAGAAGAGTATTTCGCTTTTTGCTGAGGTTACAAAATTATACACAATATTTACTGAGTGAGATGTACAGATATTTGAGCCTCTGGTTAAAGTACTGATTGATCTCTTTCCTGGAGTAAAACTGGAAATATATTCAGCCTCAAAATACTTTAACTGTAAGTCAAAAAGAACCACATGTTGTCATGTTGTGGTGAATATTTTATATTTTGTCCTGTGCCAATAAAAATGTATTTTTTATGCAGTCTTGTCTCATCAGGTCCACGTGAAATCAGCCTTGTGGAAACTTAACACAAATAAAGATAATAATTAAAATGCATCATAGCTGAAGTAACAAGAAAATGTAAAATGAGAGTACAGGTATTTGTGTTAAAATGTAAAATAATGTCAAAAAAATTAACAATCAAATAAGAAATTCTCAAACCAATGTCAGGTAAATGTAGTGTACACGCAAATCAAATCGTCAAAATGCTCAATATTCAAAGAGAAGAACCGCCTCTATTCCTTCTTTTGTAACACTCCATCTTTATTTTTAAATTGCTAAATGTAAAGTCCAGCTTTCTTCCTCTCCTCCTCCACAGTTTTTCTACTGTTTAGCATTTTTACTCCTCTACATTGCGAACAACAGCTTGAAACAGCACCGCAGTGCAGGAGGACCACTGCAGCATTGACTGAGGGTTATGTTAAAGAAAACATTATAGCACAAAATAGCAGCTGATGCTAAAGGGATCAAGCTACAGACACACATTTTCATTAGGCAGCAGATAGCACTGCGTCTCTTAGTGCTGAACAGTATTAATGCACAGTGTGAAGAACTACACTGACATTTCACTGTTATTCAAGTTTTTAAGAGTATTAAGCTGGAATATATTTCCAACAGCAGTGACACATTTTGGCCCGTGCATTTATTCATTTTTGAGGGAAGCACAAATATGCAGCCACACAGAGCTTGGTGGGATTTTCTCTGCTGTGATCTGCTGTTGAATTCAAATCAAATAGTTTGAACCTCACCCAGCTCAGCTGTTACCACGACGTGCAAATATAATAAATTCAGGATTTACTGGCAGGCTTCATATTTCTCCGTATGCGGCCCTGCTCATTTATTGGGATTATCTACATTCCAGCAGAGATAAGAAGCACGGGCACAATGAGGTTCACGCTCTTGTTAAAGGTCTTTAAATGAAGAATATATAATAAGCTGTTGCTAATTTGATTTTGTGCTTGATCCTTGAATAATAACCTCTGAAGTCTAAAAATAACATGCTTTAATTGTTTTTTTACTGCAAAAATAATGACATCAAACCCATTTCTACAAACAGCATCCACACAGGAGACTCCAGAGAGCCTGTTTCATATCTTTGAATTTCCACCCACAGTAAACAGCGTATCTGCGCGTGCATCCTGCTGGGGAAGAACCTTCAGCTTTGTTGGAGTCCTGCTCTCTATGCCATGACTTCGACTTAGTTTATGGAATGTGTCCCTGCTGGGTTTTCATTTCCTCTGTCTGAAAAAGGGAATGCAATCACAGTACTGATGCTAAAATCATTACCTAATGACTGCAGCCTTTGTATGTGACTTCTTCCATGCTGCGTTCACTCTTCAAGCACACATCACATTTTATCGTCTGGAGAAAAGCTTTTCTAAACTTTGTTTGAAGAGTGTCTGCAGGGCCAATTGAATCAGATGTGCTCAGGCTAATCAATCACTGAATCACACGAAGAGGACAAATATTGATCTCTCCCATGTGTTTTCAGCAGAACGTGGTTGGATGACATACAAAGGGTTTCATCTGTTTTATGGGCCTTTCATAGATGTATCAGTATCTATGTGTGAACTGTATTGAAGAAAACAATGCTGGGGGGGGGGGGGGTTAATACATGGATTCATCATGTGGCTATGCTGCGTCTATGTGCTCCTGGCTTTGACATGTTTACAAGCTTTAAGTTCAAGGTTCAAGGTTTATTTATTTCTAACAAGAAAACAACACGGACTCACAAAATACTTAGCAATGTAACTCGCCCTGGACGGCAACTTAACTGTTACAGTTTAATACCATGCTCTAAATGTCAAATGAGCCAAATGAAACTCCAATACTTGAAATAATATAAATACTGGACCATCAAACCTACATTTCTAATTCAGCGATTCATTCACTGAAGTTTTTCTGACTGTCAGAGTTGTTGTCAAGACAAACACATATTTCTTATTACTCTGACACCGCATCTAAGCAAGGTGAGTCCAGCAGAGCATGCATTGTTAACCCCACTCTCAGCATCGTCTGCAGCTCGTGTAGCAGAGCCTCAGAGCAGGACTCTCTGCGATCCCAGCACAGTCAAATTAAATATGCTTAAATAAAGGTTTTCTTCGACAGCAGTTGTCTCTGGGCATTTGTAGGCACATCTGTGCAGAAAACCCTTTTCACTTCAGCTCAAATATTCATTATGCCATCCTTCATTTAAGGAAACTGCTCATGTGGCATCATCACATCTCTGCAAGCCCAAAGCTCAAGGTGAGTAAATACAGCACGTATCTCTTTTAAGGACACCACATCATGTTGGGTTTTTATTACCTCATGAAAAATATTCTTGAATGAGTAAAAAATAAACTAATAATTACAGATGACGACATAGAGGATGGTTGTTAAATCATGGTTTTTGATTTGTCAGCAGTATGCCACCGAACAGCACTACAGTCACAACTTATAATGATTTTCAGTGTTTATCAAACTGAAATTATTTTTTTAAATAGTTTGTTGTTTGGTCAAAATGGCAGGAAATGATAAAAAATGTGGTCATCATTTCCCAGAGGCCCAAGATGACATCACGAAGAGCTTTTTTCCTTAAATCCAAAGGTATATTTATCGTATTGTTATAAAAAACGATCCTGAGGATTATTTACATTCAAGAAACAGAGATCAGGAGGTTTTGACTTTCTTACTCTAAATTTACTCACCAGTTGGAGATAGGTTAAGAGCAGGTTACTTGTGATCTAAATGAATGAATTTCTCACTGCAGCTCCCTTTACATGAATAACTACACTGTCTCTTGCTGCGGTTTCCAAATCAGACCCTACACCACATTCCTATGCTGGCCGTGTTTTCATGACATCTTCATGTCCTTCCGGAAACAAAGCTCCGTGATGTTGACAGTATGGAGGATCATTAAATTTGCCTGCTGCTCCTCTTGGAGCATAAATCAAGCCAATCCATCTCTCTCCGACCCGGCTCCCTGGTGGCTTACTTACAGCCATGCCAACACAGCACTGGCTGAGGAATGAGCAAGGGTAAGCATGCACGGGCTGTCCTTAAGCTTAGCTGTCTGACGGCATAAACAGGCCTCTGCCTCCTCTTGAGAGCAATAGGGATCAACCGGGCTTAATGGGCATGACCTGTGAGGGCCCAGACAGGGCCAAAACATGCAACACAACACAACTGTCTTCAGGATCGCTGCACTATTGAACATGTGAAAACTAGCACACATCACATTGCCCACAGGCCCGGAACAGGACCTAGATGCACTCCGCTGAGGGAACGCGGCAGACTAAGGCATCATGAATAATTCTGAACATCCTCTCTCTTTTTCCTGCCTGACTTAAGACAGTAAGGCCTCCACAAGACAAATTAGACTTCTCCAAGCTCTGATTGTCACTGTCTGAAAAACACAAAAAAGGCCTATTAGTCTTACAAGACAGTCTAAAAATATGTGGTAGTGTCTTTGGCACCATGCAGGGTGGAATTAGAGGCAAAAGCAAAGGAAATGACAAGACATTTGCTCCATTTCAATTTCCTCAATTGCTTTATGGCCATACATAAATGCTTAAATTGGTTTGAAACATATGCTCTCCTCGCTCTGTTTACTTCCTTCATTTAGTGTGACTGAATCACTTTATTAGTGATTATACCCCCAAAAGCTGCAGGAATGCACAGCATTACACCTCATCATGTAATTTACCCATATAGTAGGAATGAGAATATGCAAATAGTGTTGCAGCAGCAAACATGCCCCAGGCTGCTTGTCCAATGACACAAATCATCAATTAAGATCTCAGCAGGGTTCAGGGGATAAACTAAATTGGCATTATTTCTATCCGACAAACTGTAGATGCAGTGTGAGGCACATTACGACAAAGAGCCCACATCACTGAATGTGATTGGTTGTTGTGAGACAGTTCAACTTTCAGTCTGTGTCTTTGGGAATGTATTCCCAGCTGAATGTTCCACTTTGAGACAGACAAAAGCCTTCCAAACATTTGGATTGTGTAAAAGTAACAGAGCTTCTTTAGGTCTTTAAGCAGCGACTCACAGCAGCAACAACAACAGCGTCTTTCAGAGCATTTACTCTCACAGTTTAGCTCCTCGTGGGGTTTTATGCTCGGCACTCTGCACCTGCCCAATGTGTCTGACGGAGGGAGCTAAAGTGGTCTAAATCGCCATTGTGATTTCTCAGGGAAGCAGATGATTAGTAAACAAATGGTTCAGGCATATTTAATTAAGCTAATGTACTCCCAGTGCTCACACTGCAGTCTGTGCTGTGATGGGCCTTTTACACTTTCCCAGATAAGTCACAGTCCAGTCCTGCCTCATGAACTTTACATTTTCAATTGCTTTTCTTATTTATTTACATATCTGCCATTTATGTGTAAGCACTGCGAATGTGATATGTGAGGGGCAGATATAACAAAGTATAGACAGAGTCAACATGGTTTGACTCTCTATTCTGCCAAAGCACAACAGTACCTCAAACCAGTGCCTGTTAATGCAGTTCTATCACAATCAATTCAAACAGGCTGCTGTATTGGAGACAAGTTCACTGAGAGACGTGCACGGCCCTGTCAAACGGAGCGTACGAGCAGTTATTCGAGCAATTGTGGAATAAACTCGTCATCTGAAATAGAGAGCGGTGAGTGAACACACAAAGAAGGCCAGTGTTCAGTCAGAGAGGTTTGAGGCAGGGAGGGCTGAGAGTAAACATCAGACCTCAGTGACATGCAGATAGTTTCAGTTAGGGAAATTACTGTGCTCCAAATGCATTCAGAATTTGATTTATTTTAACTTTAGAAAAAGAGGTGTGGGTGAAAACTGTGTTGTGCCTTGCACTTCAAAAATGAACGGTTTGTAAACAGCAAATAGAAACAGAAGTGTGTTAAAACCCTTAAATTAGAAATAACTAAAAACCCAAAGCAGACTCTAACCTTTTGAATTTAGGATCAAATGCAATACTTCCACCACAGGTCAGATTTATTTTCCCTTCCTCAGTTGTACATGTGCTATTATTGCTTTATTTTACACAAACAAACTCAAACAGCAACAAAACCACAGATGCTTCGGTCCAGATTAACATTTATGAACAACAGCAAAATGAAGAAGTTGTTGTGACTTCGGTTCAAATGTGATCTCAAGTTATTATTTCACATTAACAATCCTTTACCGAGATTTTTACGCATCGACTTTCAAATTGTAAATAAAAACCTCTGATCGTTTAAACACCAAGTTCAAATCAGCATGAGGAAAATGCAGCTGCAATGAAAACACAACACGATGTGTTTTATGCACATCAGAATATCTGCTGCAAATATACAAATATTCAGAACGTGTCACTCCGGTGCTTTCCTTGACAAAGCTAGATATAAAACGCAGCTTCCCGCAGCTATGCGCTCAATCCGTCCACCTCAGACCCTCGGATTTTCACTATTCTCTAAAAAAAAACAACGTTTTGAACAAAAGCATTCGCAGTTAAATACAATAAACCCTGAATACGTGCATCACAAACATCACCGACACATTTTTAAAATCCAAACGCCGCATCAAGCAAAAGGGAAAAAAAAATCCACTGGTCTTTCAGTCCAGCACAAAAATGCATCTCCTCTGCTTTCCCTCTCTCTTTTTTCTCCCCCACCTCCTCTCCCCCCCTCCCTCCCTCTCTTCCCTCGCTCTATCTCTCCCTCCCTCACTCTCCCTCTCTCTTTCCCTCCCTCTCCCTCTCTCTCTCTCTCTCTCCCTCACTGTGGCCTGGCTGCCTGTCTGCCTGTATGAATAATGTCCTGCCTTTTGTAATGAAGGGGGGGTAAAGGGGAAAAAAGGACGCTGAAGTGGTGAAGCCCTGCTCCCATGCACTGACATTGAAAATGAATGACAGCTTACCTGCATGCCAATCTTCATCAGACTGACACTGGGCTGACAGCACAGCCTATACTCCTCCACACAGCCGCTGACGTCAGCCATGCCAAGCCCCTCCCACCTCCATCTCCATCTCCGCTCCCCGTTTTCCCAACACCGGGCTGCTGATGCCTTCCAGTGTCCGTGGGAAATACGACAATCGAGGAAAGGGATCCCCGCAAACATCTCAGTCCGGATTCAGACAAGTTTCGTGTTTAGACAGAATCCTGGTGCAGAGCACTGACCTGGAGCAACAAAGAAGCTATGCTGCATAATGTGGTCGTGCATACATTATACATTATCATATTAGCAACATTATCTGCACTTTCTTCCAATGTATTGTTTTCTTATTGTCTTGTTGCCAATAAAAGATCAGTGCGCGTTTGACTGTCTTTATTTTGAAAGCAGAGTAAAATCAGATCCAAAACTCTTGACTCTATACAGGTTAAATTAAGCTTTTACTGATTCTAAATTTGTGGCTGATGAGCTGATTTTAATGAAAGTAATAAATGTCAGCCAGCAGGACTTCCAGTCCTTTCAACAAAAAAATGTTTCTGATGTGTTTGACTCTGCTGTAAACAGAAGAAAACAAAGGCTAACATGGCAAGAAAACTGACAAGCACCTTAAACGTTTATTTAATTAGCTTTTAATTACAGTATATCTGATATGTCTGCAACTTTCTGAGTTAATATATTTCAGGTTTTTTTCTTAATAGTTGCAGAAAGTTTGAAGTATGCCTAATTCCTTATGTTCATGCGTTCCTATCAGCTCATGAGCATCAGCATGTCATCTTTGCTGATGCTGGTTATCATGTGTAAATATTAAATTATATGTTACAAAGCATTGGTTGGCCTCTAAAACCCATGTGTGTGATTAAAGTCTAATTCAACTATGGTTGATTGAATTAGTCAGCTGATTACGGCTCTATTTCCAATTAAGCTGCTTCACTTATTTTCACACCACGCTGACCTGTAGCAGAGCCATTATAGTTCAAACAGAAACCATACCCAAGGTAAGAAGTCAGGATCCAATCTGCAACTGCTCCTCTGTTGAGGTAGAGGAAACATGTCAACAGCTCAATTAACATTTTAGAGTTCATATAGGCCTATCACGGGCTCATTGTTTCAGAAACGCTCATGCCAATATTATCTTTAAATGAAATTGCATTGAAAAGCACAACCTCAAGGCTCGTTTCCAGGGAAAATTAAGCCTGTAGGCCTTTAAATCTGTTTTCTGCTACTCTTTTAAAGGCTCACTTTAAACCGCTTTTAAATGGATCTAGTGCTCCTGCATCGGGTTTAAGGGTATCAAGATTATGAATGAGCACCGTAAGATCGTAAGGGTTATTAAAAATGACATGTTTTTTAAAGCAGCAAAAGGCACTTCTTGTGGATCTGCGATCTGCACACACTCGCGTGCCGATGAGTGGCAGCTCTGGCCAGCCCCCTGTTGGTCTGCATTAATGATTGCATGCTTCAAAACTAAAGGCGGAGTAATAAGAAACAGAAACACTGCTGTAAAGCGGAGTCTGCATAAAAAGAAGGTCTGCTGATCCCATATGGAGACACTTATTACGCTATATCTGGAAGAATAACTTTCCTCCATGTTGAGCGGTAGGCTATAATGTCGTCCGAAGTGGAGAAATAGTGGATTGTTAAGGATTTCAAAGTGATGCTTTGATTTCCATCTTGTGATTGTTCCTGTGTTGAACGATTAGGCAGATCTCCAGCTGATATAATACAGAGGTCACAGTAACAAAAAAAGAGCTTTTTTTCACACGTGGGCAACTTCACATTTTCCCTGGATGAACTTCATAGCACGGTGCCTCAAGAAAACGAGAAACATCCTCAGGGACCGAACACACCCGGGACATCACCTGTTTGAACTTCTGCCCTCGGGTCGGAGATACAGGACATTTAAGACAAGGACAAACAGGCTGGAAAACAGTTTTTATCCCAGAGCAATAAGTGCACTAAATGCCAAGTAATGCAATATAAAATGGGACTGTGTAATCTTCCTGTTCACTGAATGCCTGCCCGTTGAATGCTGGATTTGTCTCGTGTTTTTATTTATTTTTATTTATTTATGTTTGTCCACTGTTTTTATGATTTTTTATTTTCTTTTACTACTGTTCTTTTATGTATATTTTGCAGTGAAAGGGGTTGCACCTCAATTTCGTTGTACAATGTACAATGACAATAAAAATATATTCTATTCTGTTATGGTAAAAATTCAGACTTGCTGAAGCGCTCCAGTTAGTACATTCAGTAACGACGCACCCTATTGGTCCCCTTTGAATTCTTGTCCAATCAGAATCTGCGACGCTGTAACCAGGAAGTTTGAGACGCTGCACAATGTATCCGTAGGAACAAAAAGCTAGTTCTCGAAATAGGCGGGTTAATTGACAACAAACATTGATTCACGAGACAAAGACTGCACGTTAAACCTATTGGGTTAACGTGACACAGCTATGTAGTTCAACATGAGCAGTTAGCAGCTATTTCATCGTTACACGGTATCTGAAGCTAAAGTCAGCCTGCTCTGATGTCCTGTTTCAGTCCTGTATCAAGTTAAATCATGTCGGCCGTAAACTGATAGCTTCACCACAGTTTGGATTAGGTTATTTGATCTGAGGTTGCCTGAACACAGCTCTAAACATGTCAAACACCGTGTTAGAAGTGGGGACGGGGATCGTCGTCGTTACCGTCGTATGGATCACAGCTGTGGTGTTCGGGATGACGCTGCTGAGAGCATCTGGACCCGCAAAGTGAGTGATGATAACTTCAGACTGGATGAACGTATACTGCACAGTGCACAGTGATGGGTACGTAGCGATACAGAGGCGCACTCTAGCTGTTACAGGAGCAGGGGCAAAAAAAGGCACCTGCTGTCAAAGTGCGCATGCGTATAGACTGGTGATTAATGCAGATCTGAGTGATAAACTTGTTTCGAAGCTGAAGCTGGAATTTGGCTTCTTTTTTTTGGAAATAAATCATGTTTTTCATTGAAAGTCAGAAAACATTTGATCACCACAACTTTTTTACCCTTGTTGGACTATGGAGACCATACCGTCCGTTTTTGTACGGTCGTAGACTCTCTGACTGGCAGATTTTTATTCATAAATCTATTCTTGGACTTCTCCCTAAATACTTGTGTGTACACATGTGTAGAAACCTCAGCCGATATGGCCTGCGCTCTCTGGACATCATACAGTTGCAGGTCCCGAGAGTCAGAACTGAACTGGGCAAAAAGGCTTGTACATTTTCAGCCCTGTTTACCTGGAATAATGTGCAGAAGGACTTGAAACTTACACATCTTGTAACTCTGGGGGAATTCAAGTCAATCATAAAAGACAGAGAAACAAGCTCAGCTGGATCTTTTGATTGCACTACGTGATCATGTAACCATGTGAAACTGTGACTGTATTTTATTTGTGTTGTTTCGTGTGCTTGTTGTGTGTCGTAACCTGTGCTGCCATCTTGGCCAGGTCACTCTTGAAAAAGAGGTTCTAAATCTCAGTGAATCTTTTGCCTGGTTAAATAAATAAAGAAGTAGAATAAGTTTTCTGTCTGGACTCTGTGTTCTTTAACCCTAAAGTAGTTTCACAGGCTGGGTTCAAAAACAAAGGTAGGCTGGTGAAAGTCCCAGGTGGGTGAATCGGGCAGTAGATAAAACCTTTTATTTCTTGAAACTTTTTCATTGTCCCTTAATATTTCTTTTTAACCTCTTAACAACTGATTTAATCTGCCACGATGTGCATGTGTTTGTTTCAGGTTAGGAGTTATCCCTGTGTTCCTCCTGGCTCTGACCATCACTCTGGTCCTGGTGTTTTTCCCTCGCAGTCCAGAGACAGAGATTCCTTTTAAAGAGATACAGGTGAGCTCTTCACACTGAACTAATACACCTGAACATGTAATCCACAGAACATATTGTTACCGGGATATACGGCTGTTCTGTGAGGCTTGATTTCTGCAACTTTCACTTTAATACCTGTCTTTAAGTCGTCTGACCTCAACCTTGAGCTGCGTCCGAGGAAAACATCTTGAACCTTTGATCCATACTTTCAACTCCTATCATAAGATGTTTGATTTGAAAGATAACTTAATCTCTTTAAGCCAATTTTGAACTCAGACTTTATTTTTTGTTTTTATTTGAGGGGTTGTTAAATATAATATTGATGATTTATTCTACACTCTTAATTTGTGTAATACCTTCTCTGTGACGTGCATATATAACATACTGTGATTGGCAGGGTACAGACTACTTTCTGTGGAAGTTCTTGTTGTTACACCGTAAGTGATGCACAAATATTTATGAGTATATAAACAACCATCGAAGCAATTGTTACCAACACTTCTTTCATCTAGTTGAAGAAAAAGCTCTTTATGGGAGCCGATTTTAGAGCTGCTCGATTACAGCAAAAATACTCATCACAATTATTTTGATCGATATTGAGATCAGGATGATCAAACATGATTACTGATTGATTTGACAACATGCATTACATGCTTTGTATATTTTTTTTTACACTCTTTTAACACTTAAACACTATGAACACTTTTAAAAACAGCTAACAGATAAGTGATTCAATAAACTGTTCAGCTCGTTCACTTTTCAGACTAACTGTATTGATACACTTGTACAAAAAAAGCACAAAGACAGGGACCCTTTACTGCACCAATACTCCACTTCAAGAGCTTTGACCTCATTTTGATGATCATACTTATTTAAGTGAACATAAGACATTTACTTTAAGCACAGCATTTTTATAATGTGTTATCAAAATGTGAAGGATCTGCACTGCTCGTATTTAATCACATCCAACCTTTGATTCAGCCTTATCCAGCCTTCATCTTTATATCAACATGGCCCATATTTATTTATGGTACACTCACTGTTGAACTCCCGCTGTCACTACAGCCTCTCTCTGCTCATACTCACTTTATCCCTCTGCCTGACTAACACACACCTGCAGCTCCTGCTCCTCTCTCTGTCAGTGCTGCACAGCTTCTCTTCTCTCTCTACCTGTGGCTGCAGAAAGCAGAATGGTTCAAGATGTTTAGCCCCCACATTTTGTGACATCTGCATCTTTTATTGTTGCGCATCGATGTGAGCGCTTGATGATGACATATTATAGCATACTGGCCCCTAGGTGCATCAGCCCACCTGGAGAATGCCCAGTTTGCCAGATTGCCAGTGAAGTGCGGTCCTGGCTGTGGCCTCCTCTCCTCCTGACTCTCAGTAGTTGCGGAGAGAGCTGTTTGAGAGGAGGGGCAGATCACACGCTGTGCTGTAAAGGCAGGAAAGGAGGGTATGCTCCATTCACTTTACAAGACAAAATGAGTGCAACACAGCAGGGGGACAGGAATTGTTTAATCTTGGATTTTTTTTTTTTCAGATTGTGAGAAGCCAAATTCCTATTTGAAAATGAAACATTATTATTGCTCCCTCAGTCCTAGCTTAATGTCTGATTTCAGCCACATTTGAACACAAAGTAAGCACAACTTACAGTGGACAAGTTTGAAATGAACCCCCCAGTCAGGAGAGCTTCTAGGGGTCCTCATAAAATCTGCAGTCGTTGAATGTAACTCACTTTGGGGTCTAGTCTTTTCAAAAATGGCGTAGGTCACTGGAGAAAATCCAACATTCATCCAACAGTGTCATTTCATCACCTTCTGACTCCCTTACTCGTCAACAGCGCCATAAAGTCGACCATCACTGAGCTTCTGTACCGACACACGGAACCATGCAGTGGCTTCATATTAATGTTCCGGGGTATGATTTCTCATTGCAGAGAGTTGCAGAAGAGGCACGGCATGCAAACACACAGCGGGTACTCCACATACACACACACAAAGCACTGCCAGCTCAGCAGTTACACATCCTCACTGTCTTCCCCCCAATACACCTCTGTTACTACCTCTGAGGGAGGCTCAGAGGCAGAGCGACATTGTCCCACCTATCCTCTTCTGTGTTTGACGAGGCTTGAATGTCCCACCTTGAAATGGAAGTATGTCACAGCATAGGGAAAGACTTTGTGTTGAGAGGGATTCCCAACCCCCCCTTTATTTTATTTAACAAAGTTGTTTCAATGTGTTCTTATCTCAGGTTGGTATATATCAAAGCTTTGTCACATATAGATGCACATTAAGCAACTTGTTTTCACCTATGTAAAAAAAAAAACAAGCGGTATGCTCCAGTCTAAAAAAAATATGAGGCCAACGTGGAAGTGCTAAAAACTGCAGTTCATCGAGGATCCGCTTGAGGCTGGCTCCGGAAGTACCGGAAACCACAAACACACTAATTCAAAAAAGTCGATCTTTACAGCAGAAATGAACATGTTTACAGCCTGGTAAAAAAGACAAGTGGAGCCTCGATTGCTCATTTCCCACTCGGCACACACTGTACGGGGGGTTTATTTTTTCATAATGCAGTAATTTCAAAGATATTGAGATTACGAGATGGGAACACTGTAGCTGTTGGCTAGGAGGCTCAAAGCCTGCCTCTTTATGTCACAATCGCTCGACAGCAGCAATTTGGCTCTCGACGACGACTGGCCTCAAAACAGCGCTTCAGAAACCGATGGGTGACGTCATGGATACGACGTCCATTATTTATAGTGTATGAATAAAGAAACAAACCCTCTGGATGCCCCACCTATGTAAAAAAAAAAACATTTTTAAAAAGTGTTACCCGGGATGCCCCTGAAATGTATAAAACGTAAAAAAAAAAAAAAAAGGTGACCTCTGGATGCTCCCAAAATGTAAAAAAAACATAAAAAGCACCCTCTGTCAACCCCTCAAATGCATAAAATGTAAAAAAATAAAAATAAAAAAATAAAAAGTGCTGTATCGATACCCAGAACTGTGAGTACCAGGTTTTTGAAGCTAGGTGCCCTTTTTGTTGTTTTTTCCCCTGCCCCTCAAACAGCTCCACTGAGACTATTCATTTGTATATTGTCCTAAGTCAATATGAAACCCTCACATACTCATTTTTATGTGAAAATTCCAGAATTGTGATCAATGTGGTCTGAAATTTTTTCATCGAATGTGACATCTGACTTTCTTCAGAGGTGATTCAAAGTATACAGCGGCCAAAACAAGGACGAGGAGATATTCCAAATGAGTTTTATGATAAAAGCATTTATTGTTTCAAGAGACACGGGCTCATGTGTTAATATAGTCTGTTACTGTTGCTTATGCATAATGAGAGCTTTATGTACAACAGTTGGATTAAAAGCAGGCCTGGGATCTTTTTTTTTTCAGTTCTGTTGTGAGGCCATTTGGCTTCGTTTACCACCAAATGTTTTGGGTCTTGAGATCACTGATGTAGAGCACACAAACAAACTGCTCACTGTCGCTGAATGCTCACACTCATGTGTTCCTAAAAGATAGATTCAACATTTACGGCTGTAATTCATTGATAGATAGTAATATAAAATGTAAGAAAAGAGTGAATTAAAAGTCTAACATTGTGATCAGTCACTGAGGTCAAACACAAATCATCGTAGTGTTGTCTCAGAGACTGTTCAAATCGTTGTGTGTGTGTGTGTGTGTGTGTGTGTGTGTGTGTGTGTGTGTGTGTGTGTGTGTGTGTGTGTGTGTGTGTGTGTGTGTGTGTGTGTGTGTGTGTGTGTGTGTGTGTGTACACGCAAAGTTCAGATACTGTCTGGTTTCAATTATTACCTTATATATGTGCACTAACGAGGGTTATAGGCTTTTTTCTGTTGGAATATATAAACCTTATCTTCATTTTAAGCCAGTATCCACAGCGCTGTATACCTGTAAATATCGTATGTCACTGTGTGTGTGTCTATGTGTGTGTGTGTGTGTGTGTGTGTGCACTTCTGTGTATGTGCTTGTTGTAAAAAGCCTGTTCTGCTTTATCTTAGTCCAACAGCAACACAGAACAAACACTCCCCCATGTTGCCTCGGGGTCGTGCCAATAAGCCGGCCAGATCTGCCAAGCAAGCTGCCATCCCAGAGAAATAGCAGAGCAGAGCCTGTCCCGGCCAGCTCTCGTTTATAGCCTTTGTGCAAAGACCGATACAGAGCAGCAGCAGAGAGAGGCGGCACAATGTTACTCACTGCATTTCTTTATGAGGCTTATACATGGAAAAAAAAAAACATGGCTGCAAGTAGATAGTGTTTTAAAGAGGTCACATTACACAGTCACACGTTGATGTGACACTCATTAGTGCTATGGAAAAGTTGTCACTCTCTGATTTGCTTTAAATGTTTAACACATGTTAAAGAGGAAATCTGGTGTTCCAAACCTGTCCATTTCATTTTTTTTACAAACTTTGGATCAAAAATGACTGTTGGGAGAAGAAGTTTTGATATTCTTTAGTAATTTTATTTAGTTGTTATCCATGAAGGCGGATTTAAACTTCAGTGTCGAATCGACTTCTGCGTAGCTCCGGTACCTACGCAGAGTCCTTCACAAGTAGCTGACGTGCACCTCCTCCGAAACGTAACTAAAAGTAAAATCAAGGTGGACCGCAAGCCCTTTGATTGGTCCAATCTAGGGATGTTAATTTCAAGTATTTTCCGTGATCGATCTTTGGAAATGTTAACGATCAATTATCGATTAATCATTAAACAAAACGTAAACATTTTCCATGTCAAAAACAAGGGGGCGTTTTTTCCCCCTGAATCAAATTTCCCTCCACGACACAATGACTGACAGTATTGAGTAGCTACGGATCGTGTTGAGGTGTTCAAAACGTTGAACACGCTGAAAATCAACATGTGGAGCAGGCTCATAATCCCTGCGGACATACAGTCATAAAAGTGAAGGCTCAGACTTCAACAAGGGAACTGAACAGAAACATATTTAGACTCACAGTGTCCAGTTTTCTGTCTGCTTGTTCCTTTTGAGAAAAATAAACATATTTAGCGGTCAGGTGTCAGCCGGGAGCGCAACCGGGTCATAATCAGTCCGACGGCAGAGAAAAAAAGCGCTCGTGGAGACCTGTCACTCAGCCGCAGCCCCCAGTTGAGCGTCTCTGCTGTGCGCAATGCCTTTAGTCAAACATCCTTTAAACTTAAAACACCTCCCTGATAGCTGGACGAAATATAAGACCACATGATGTTTGTTCCACATGATATAAAATCGAAACAAAAAAAATGTGTTTGAGTAAGTTCTTAACAATCAATTAATCAACACTTGATTAATTGTTGACATCCCTTGTCCGCTCGGTGGCATTGTATTTCCCGCCTTTACAGCACTCCCTTGCTTGCTGCACATCAGCGGTGTATTTCATCTCCTCCGACGTCTCCTCTCTATTCTTTCCTGTAATCATGTCTGTGTGATAAACAGAAATATATATCAACTGTAAATTTGCATAACACGTTCATAATTGCTGTAACAAAGTAAACAGAAAATGTGGCGGGACGGAAAAAGAAGACCCGACTATCAGAGAGACCACATTGCCCTCAAACATTTCGGGGGAGTATTGCTGCGTGTCTCGGACACATCAACGCACAAGTACGTAGTGCTAACGTCAACCACTGCTGTGTAGGGTTGACGCAGAAGTATAAACAAGCCTTAATGAGCAAGGCATGGTGTGCACCAGTCTGTAGTCTCAAAGCCTTTCCTATATATTTAAATATATTAGTCAGGAGGAACATGCTCAGATTGTTTTAGTCGGTGTTACAACACAACAGAAATTATATAATTAGACAATAACATAACATCACACTCTGAGACCGTCACTGGCAGAAACATTCACTTAATTTAGAACCTGGAGCATTTGCATGACTATCTAGAAGCTCATTTAAAGCCTAAAAACATAAAACTGTATCTCTAATCAGCGTGTGGCTAGTTGCTTCTTAATATAGAAAGGTGTATAATTGGATATTCACCGTAAGAAGAGCTCACTTGATAAGTTTAGAGTTCGTAAAGGTCTGACTGTTAGATTTAATCAACACTTCACTGATGGCTTTTGGTGAGTGTTAAAATTTAGATTATGAGCCGCCCATGATCACAAGAATACACACGGTGAAAACGCCCTTCAGCCAGATAATACGAGCAGAGCGTCACACACACCGCTGACTGAGGAGTGACTTCACAGGGACTGTTTCGGGAGGAGACTAGGTGTGTGTGTGTGTGTGTGTGTGTGTGTGTGTGTGTGTGTGTGTGTGTGTGTGTGTGTGTGTGTGTGTGTGTGTGTGTGTGTGTGTGTGTGTGTGTCTCAGAGAGGTGGGGATGATGTATACCGTCTCTTATGGTTGCATTTAACACATCTCACTTTTTAATTTGCCAATTACACAGCAAGCAGGAACCCAAAGTGTGGGCCATGTTTTATTAATGTGCTATTGAGCGCATGGGTGGGAGCAGGCAGGCGGAGGGAGTGGGGATGGGGGGGGCTCTATAAACCACCCCCACCCTTCTCTGGGACTGGCCTAATTGGCACTGTGATATTTGACTTTTGTTAACAGCATGAGGTTAGTCCATTCTTACACTGTGCACAGTTTGTCTCTGCCTGGATGTCAGACTCATGTTTCTGTGTTTGCTGCACGTCTTCACCTTCACCTGAAGTTTAAGCCGTCTTTATGCTCATCCATCATTGCTTTACTTTCATTCAGTCTATACTGAGGCCGGATACAACAGCGTGTCCTTTCAAATATATGTCATAAGAGTTCTTAACTTGTTTGTTTTCTGTAATCATTGCTGTATTTTATTCTCTGTTTCTCAGCTCTGTGTGGATTTTTGAGCTGAAACAGAGTAACTGACGCCTCTATGAGCTTCAAAAGCAAGTGAAACCACCAGAAAGAGGATTGATTGATTATTTGTGCATTATTTGTGTTTTTTTTTTTTTCAACTGCAAAGATTCTCAATCAAGGCTCCTTTTCTTTTTTTATTATTATTAAAACTAATACATACTGGGCGAAAACACCAACCCAAAAGCTGCTTTATACTTCTGCATCGACCATACGCAGCAGCGGTCGACGTTAGCACTACATACTCGTGCATCGTTGTGCCCGTGTCGCACAGCAATACTCCGCTGAAACACTTGAGGTGCAGTGTGGTCTCCCTGATATTTGGGTCTTCTTTTTCCGTCCCCAATACATTTCTGTTGACTTTTTCACAGCACTTCCGAATGTATTATGCAAATTTTCAGCTGGTACATGTCTCTGTTTATCATACAGCAATGATTACAGTTAAGAATAGAGAGGATATGTCGAAGGGGATTTAATACACGGTCGATGTACAACGATCCCAAAAGTGCTTTAAATGCAGGAAATACCATGCCGCTGAGCGGACCAATCACAGGGCTTGCGGTCCGCACTAATTAGACGCGTACTTACATTTTGGAGGAGAAGTGTGTTGGCTCCAAGCGTAGGCTACACTGTTGATTTGATTCAGAAGTACAAACCAGGCTTAAGATTCATCGCTTTGCCCAAAGGGGCGCAGAAATCAACACAATCCCAGAGTTCCTCATAGGAGCTTGAAGTCCACACCTGTCGTATGAAATGTCATACTTATATAACTTAGACTTGACTTTCCTTGACACATGTTCAGGCTGTAATGATCATTGTTTTACAGAAGTTTCTCATGTCCTGATTTCTTTGTTTAAAATTACAGTGGTATTAAGAAGAGTCACACAGGGACCTTCAGATTCTGTTTTTAAATGATTGGAAGCTAAACTTTGTCATTTGGCTCATGAGTTCTCAGAAAGATTAATCTGCATCTTTTTATTAACATTGTACATGAATGTCAGTTTCAGATGTAAATGTGAAAACTGCAGGTTTGCTGAAGTTGAATTTATATTTGATTATCATGAAACACAAATTTAAAATCTAACTCTTCTTTTAAAGCCAGCAGTTGACAGCAGTCACCGATCTGTTACAAGAACAACCATTAGATGTGGTAAAGTTGTCTCCTGATGGCTGGATGTCTTAGTACTGATGCTGCAGGAAGGAGTCAGATGGCTTAAACTCGGCAACAACATCAGCATGAGCCTCCTGATCGCTCGCTATCAAAGACACTTTCTCAGACATGTCACAGAAATAAACACAGTGTCATGTCATGTTGTGCTGATTTAATCATTTTCAGGGTTCTTAGAGATTTCTTTCTGTGTGTGTGTGTGTGTGTGTGTGTGTGTGTGTGTGTGTGTGTGTGTGTGTGTGTGTGTGTGTGTGTGTGTGTTTGTCTAACTGCATGTGTACAGAATTCCCTTCTAAAATGTCTCATTCCCCTCCATCCCTCCACACAGCTTGCACAGCAGCTCTTTCCTGACCTCTGGTGGATGATCAGAGGAACTGTCTGACCAGCAATGCCTTTTCTATGTATAGCAGATTAACTTGAACTACTTGCACCAGTGTATAAAAATAAAAACCTCTTAAACAGTGAACATGGTTTCCTTTCTGTCCACAGATCGTAGACACTCTGTTTATCGGGCGATACATTCTTCTGGCGGTGGCGAGCGTGGTCTTTCTGGTGGCGTTCTTCATGCTGCTCCCTTTTCATCTCCTGGAGCCGGTCTATGCCAAGGCTTTAAGAACTCATTAAAGCTGCCAGATTCAGAGCTGGCACCAGGATCACGTCTCTGATGTCCAGAACTTAAAGACAAACAGGGCTGACAAGAGGCCTCCGCTTCATATGGAAACAACATGAAAAATGTGGTCCAAACAGCTCAGCAGGAGGGGGCCTGTTTGTGAGTGGCTGGATGTTTGGAGACTGAAGACTGAACAGTTATAAGACATCCAACATTTTGTGTTTTTGTACTATTGAACACTAAGATGTATGAATAGTTTCCTGTTTGATTTGTGTGAATCACTACAGTGCAGACATTTCATCTATGCTTCAATAAACCATTACAAAACATAATCTTCACATTCCCACACTGATTTATTGACCTTCTTATATTTTGGTTTGTGGAGTACTGTGGGGCTGAGATGACCAGTTAACTTCAAACATTAGTTATGATGTTGGAAATATAATGTTTCAAATGTAAAACTATGAGTCACTGGGTTCAAATGTGTGTCGGGTGCTGTCGGGAGAGTTTTGACATGATTGGGCGCCAAACTATGAACAGCAGCCAAACCATTATAGAGTCAAACACTAAATACTTGAGAACAGAACAGTTTTTTCTTTGTTAGTATCATCTGTGACGCAACGCAGCACTGCACTGTTATGGTGAGATGGACTGTATCATGACCCCTTTTGTAGCTGTGTCTTGTTGCACCGTGAAAGACTCAGCTGGGGCGCCGTTGCAGCGGTCACAGGCTCAACTCCCTACCTCTACCATTTGCTGCATGTCTTCTCCCACTCTCTACTCCCCACATTTCTTGTCTCTCTCTAGCTTTCCTATCCATTAAAGGCCTCGAAACATAAAAAAAAAAGACTCAGGTGAATTTTACTAGTACTGGTGTTAAAGTATAATATGGTTAACTGGTGAAAGCCAGTGACTGTTAATACTTAACACTAACTGTAGGGTCTAACTTCAGGTTTTAACCATCATGGTATGTAAAACAGTTTTGCCTCTACAGCTCTGGAAAGTGAAGTGTAGAGAAGATTGAGAACCATGTTCAAGTTTAAGAGTCTCATGTAGGGATGCACGATGGGGGGCATCATTTTGGAAGAGCTCTGAGGGAGGAGGGGAGGGGTTAGACGGAGTCCTGAGGAAATGCTACATTCAAATTCATGCTAGTTTTCCGAGACTGCCAACCCCAGCTTTAAGTGAGTTTTCATGAAACTTCACACTTCAAATAAGATTAGAGTAAAAAAAATGGCCCAATCAGAATAACTCATGTAAACACTGACCAGAATAAAACTGCTTATCTGATTGGAGTTTTAATCAGGAAGTAAGAGTTGGTGTATTCCTTTTGTTTTCTAGTCAGTCCCTCCAGGATTTCGCAGGATTTTTTGGTGATTGTTGCAGCCCAAAAAGCCTGATTTTGCGACAGCTTTTTGAAAAAATTGCGGTGAAAGTAGCAGGGTTTTTTTGTTGCTTTTTTCCCCCCAAAACATCTCAGGGGCAAGTAAATACGCTAAATTACAGTTGTTTTCAGAAAACATTCTTGATGAAGCCACTGACTGTATTTTGATTCTCTTGACTCACAGAAAAATGCCATGAAAGGACTGTATTGCACATTTAGGACGGTCCCTGAATGCACCTCACAGCGACTGAAGGCTGATTTATACTTCTGCGTCGCCCCTACGCAGCAGGGGCTGACGCGGACATGAGCCCCACATACTTGTGCGTCGATGTGTCCGTGTCGCGCAGCAATTCTCCTCTGAAACGCTTGAGGGCAGTGTGGTCTCTCTGATAGCCGGTCGCCTGCTTCCGGTCCTGCTACGATCTCTGTTTACTTTTCCACATCGATTCAGAGCGTGTTCTGTTAATCTACAGCTGATACATGTTGCTGTTTATCATACAGACATGATTACATGAAGAATAGAGAGGAGGAGATGAAATACAAGGCCGATGTGTGGCCGATGTCCGGGATCCCGGAAGTGCTGTGAATGCGGGAAAGACAAAGCCGTCGAGCGGACCAATCACAGAGCTTGCGGTCCGCGTCGGCTCTACGCGTAGTTACATTTTGGAGGAGGTGCACGTCGGCTACGTGCGTAGGCCTCTGCGTAGGTACGGGAGCTACGCGGACCTACGGCGTAGGCTACTCCGTCGATTCGACGCAGAAGTATAAATCAGCCTTGAGGCACAGACAGTCAGTTCACGGCCCTCTGAAATGAATCTGCATCTTTGATGACTAGGAGTTGATCCAAACTTACTAAATGTGTCTGATGTTTCTCCAAACTGGATTAAATCAAGCTGTAGACACAGAGCTTTTTACGGTGATGGCGGCAACAACGTCAAACCTCAAATAGTAAACAGACGTCCTCCGGTTGTGTCTTTGTTACTAACGCACACCGGGGATAAAAACAGGGTAAAAATCATCAATGAAGAGGAGACAGATGCATGGAGGCAGGGAGAGCTGGTGCATAAAGCACACATGCTGCAGGTAGGTGACCAAGCGAACACTGAGCCCCTCAATCTATAAATAACAACGTTGTCATGGTCACTTGTCCTGTCTGCTGTCCGCTCTTTTCACCCGTTCTCTGTGCTTGTTTTACTGTTGAAAAGTGACGATCAAGTGAGGACTTATGTTTATGTTCCAAGGAAGTCAAATTGATGACGAAACGGATGACGTGAAACTGGTCAGAGAATGCAACGAGACAGTTGAAAAAATAAACATTGTTAGTTGGCTTGACGGGCAAGAACAAAGAAACAAAGATCTCTCAAATGACACAAACAGCTCCTCACCTTCTCCTCCACATCGCCCCCAACTGTGGCAATGTACTATTTCCACGCTGCTTCATTAAAAACAAGTCGATGATGAAAGCTACTAATCCACACATCTGCTTCATTGTGTTGCGTTGTTATGATGTCACGTTGGCGGGCTGCACTGTGTGTCGCTCTGCTATGATGTCACGCTACTAAGAATATGATTGGATGGTAAATCGTGTTAACACCAGACCTGAATAGATCATACCCCGTGTAATCAGGAGACAAAGAGATTTCAGTCGAAAAAAAGATTTTGATCAGAATAGTAAAGAAGTGTTCACGTAACCCTGCCTACTGAAAACGATTATCTTACGGTCAATTTCATAACTCTGCTGCCTGCTTTAGAGTCTCTTCGTTCTGGACGATCACTGTGTCTCTCCATCTTTCATCCTTCTGCTGATGTGGTTGTGAGTGACCGATGGCCTCCGTCATGAGGGGGACAATGACTTTACAGAAATGGAACGTCCGGTGCTGTGAACGAATATTAATGTTCAAAAGTCTAGACCCCGAATAAAGAACAATCCCAATTTTTTAGATGTACTTCATGAAATGAAGCCCTGTCCTATGTTTGGGTCAGTACGGTTCTTTAGATGCTATGGTGCACTTCTTATTTATGGTTACAAATCTTACAAACCATTGAACGATATCCTGCACTGTGTCATCTGTGATTTTACAAACAGAGCAACATTCACATGGTCCTGATGCTGATTCCATGAGTAGAAATAAGCATATGATTCCTCAGTGAGTAATGAGCTTTTGCAGTCTAGAGGCTCAATTATAAACACTTGCCCCCTCCCACCTCCGTTTTAAAAGCGTGAAGCCTGAGGAGACGTGGAGTGGAATTCCAACCAGGACGATGAAAGAGAATCTAATGAATCAAAACCAATCCTATTAGTTCCAGCCCACATCTCCAAACTGGGCTTCTTTTCTGCACAACAATCCAGCGCAAGATTTCACGCAAGCTGGGGAACCAGGGGGTTTGAGCTGGGTGGGATAGTGGATCTGAAACCTTTCAACCTGGAGGGACTTGTTGCCTGTAATTGACCGCATGATTACCGCAAAACATGATCTTTGCCCCCGCATAAAGGCACAGAGGAACCAGCTGTCCAAAGAGCAACTGAGGTTGAAGGAAGGGCTTCAGCAGGCCTGCAGAGATATCCCCTGTACCTTCAACAGGTCCCCTTTGGTTCCACCAGTAAAAACAAAAAGGTATTTTAGGGAACAGTCAGACCCAGTTTCTATTTAGAGGTCACCATCCTGAAGTCTGAAACTCAAGGTTCTTGCAGTCTCAGAGGATCTGACAGTCTTTCTTGGCGTACTTCTCGTTCTCACACACTCTTGCTCTACCTCAACTTTTTAATCTTTCTCCTCCATCCCTCTGTCTTTCCTCTCCTTGTTTTAATTTTTGAGAATAAACTGTGTCTCAGGGGAGTGGGAAAATGAGCAGAACAAAGCGTGTGGGGGTTTGAGGATCATTTGGAAACTGGGAGACAGTCTTTGTGTCGCAGCCAGCTGGACATATAAAGAGATGGGGGCGGGCAACATAGAGAAAGGGGGAGCAGTTCGAGGGCAAAGAGGTGTGAGCAGAAAGCTCAGGGTGCTTGGTCTAAGACTGTGAAGGGGGACGGGGGTTCACTGCTCTCTGGTAGATCCTGCATTCAGATGCACTCAAGCAGAACTTCTGGCTTGCCGTTCACATCCTCGACCATCTCGCCCCCTGTTTGTGATACCGTCACCGCCCCACCCAGCTCTCACAACACAACAACCACCAACCATTAAGGATTTCAGGAAGGATTTCAGTGCACTTATCCCACAAGAATGTTTTTCACTTCATGTTAAATCAAGCAGACGGAGATGTTTGCTGTCCTTTCAGAGAGTTTGGTAAATAAACTCGATGAGTGCTCCACAGGGTAAAACTAAAAATGAGCGAGTTCATTTTAAATCTGTAACAGGCTTGGATGAAATAAGAGGGCTATAAGCAACAAGTGGTTGTTTAAGGAAGCTGAGGACTTCAGAGTTCACAGGCAGGGTGTTTGTCAAAGCTGTGAAAAGGTTTGTGATGGAACGTGGAAATGAACCAGGGCCATGTCACCACAGTAACAGACTCTGCACTTCCTGGGCCAAGACCAGTTTTTTCTCACCGCTGCTTGTTTTGCTCCATTATGTACTTTTGTCTATACCAGGGATGCCATCACTGCAACATACACTGGGGGGGGCAGAATCCTCAAACTGAGATCCCTGTGTCGCCTCGGCCCTTTTACCTCTCTCTCTCTGTAGAGGAGGAGGGAGGGGGGATGATGAAGGCCCAGATTAAAGGTCAGGTTGCCCACCAAAGGCCCTCTGCTGCTTGGACAGGGCACCCCATCGTGGGCTGAAGCTTGCCTTATGGGAGGGGGTCCGTTTTGACAGTGTTGAGGACATGATTGAGTATTTGCCAGGCTTAGAAAGGCGGCGGCTACACTGATCAAAGAAGATGGCAACAATACTGAAACATGGGTGGTCACAGCGGTCAACAGAGAGCTCCAAAAAGCCACAGTTAGTATAGTGTGGCTATAAGACTGTCCAACCTCAAGGTACAGTTTATGGACATGTAAAGATACAATTATATAAAACTATGCAACGGCTTGATGCCTACATAAAAATGTACCTAAATACTGCGAGTGAGCTCACTTTTTGTGTGAACTTGCACAACCCTCCCTCTCCTCCTCTCTTCAGACACTAAAGCCTGATTTATACTCCTGCGTGGAATCGACCGCGCTGCCTACGCTCGCCAACCTCCTCAAAAATGTAACTACGCGTCGAATCGTCGTGGACCGCAAGCCCTTTGATTGGTCCGCTTGGTGGCATTGTATGCCCCTCTTTTACAGCACTTCCAGGATCCCCGCACATCGGCCATGTATTTCATCACCTCCGATGTGTCCTCTCTAATCTTCCTCGTAATCATTTCTGTATGATAAACAGAAACATGTATCAGCTCTACGCTGACTTAATACATTTTGGAATTGCTGTGAAAAAGTAAACAGAAAACATAGCGGGAGCAGAAACAGACGACCAGACTATCGGAGAGACCACACTGCCCTCAAGTGTTTCGGGGAAGTATTGCTGCGCGTCATGGGCAAATCGATGCACAAGTATGTAGTGCTAACGTTCGCATCGACCACTGGTGCGTTTAAGTGGGCTTGATGGGCCCTTCTTTGATATAACAGTAAAGCTATAGTGTTGTCTCTTAACCTCAACTTTAGCCTTAAGCCTCAGATTAAATTTACAGGAGGCCTCAAGCCTTCCTGCGCCTCGTGACCTCGAGTGATACATTGTTTGTCAGTAAGCACCTCACCTGAAACACACGTTTGTGTTGTTGTTGACTGTATCACTGACTTTTCCTTTGAACCTTCTTGTTAACACGAAACAGTCTATAAATCATTGTATTTTGATTTTGTATGAAAAATAAAGCATGTTGGAATAATGTCATAGAAATACTGTCCAAACAATCATGTCCTAATCCTTTCACCCCAAAATATAAACCAAGCTTTATTCATGACACTCTGATGTGTTCCAAGAAGGTTGAACTAGATTTTGATTTAAACCACACACAGAGCATGACTTCATTTTAGCCATAGTTTCATTAAAGTACCAGTTTTGATTCCTGAGGGTGTGAACCCAGATTGTTCAGAGAAGTTATTCTTGGGGCTGTGTCTTTCCTTGTTTAGACAGACTTTAAAACAGCTACCACACTCTGATGAGGAATAAAACAAGCTGGGCAAGATCACCTAATAGACGTGAGGTCTGAAATGTCAGGTAACTAGCTGTTTAAAAAATAGCTAACTGTAAAGTGTCAAGTTTTAGGTTGGGAAGTCATAATTATTTAATAAATTAGTGATAGCACAAGACAACTCTGGTTTCACATTGAGATGCCATATCTTCTGTCTGTGACTGTATTCATGAAGTTATTCAACACAGAAACTGAAAAGCCTCTGCGGCAACTCACACAGAACCCTGCTTGTTTTTGTTTACAGGCAGACAAAGGCATACTGAATCAGAAGTGTAATCTGTGCACACTCTAGGAGTCCACTCCACACAGACAAACTGACTGTGTTTGAAATTAAAGCAGAACTTTTCTGTCAGCCTGGCTGTGTACTTGTGTTCGCTCCTTGAGATGATGTATGAGACCCATACTGTGCAGACAGGCAGCGACAAATTTGCTTGGCGAGGTGACTGGTGGGAGTTTCGGTGCGGAGTGAGGGGTGGGGGTGAAAGAGAGAGGGGCCTTTGTACCACTTTTGTCTATTTGAAGCCGTTGTTTGTCGAAATTCTTCTGGTCTGATCATTTACATCTCAACAACTCAATATGGAAATCATACTGTGAAGCTGAAGAAACGTCCCTCTCTCTAATAAAAGTGTAACGTCTGCAGAATAACTTCATCACCCTTTGCATCCATCTTTTTAGAAATGCATTTTACAATTTATGTCAAATATTAATGTCAGCATGATCAAAGCAGATATTTTTTATTGAACATATGCAATGTTCAAGCACTCGGCCCTCAGTTTGGATGTGTCACAATTTGGATGTTGGATTAATTGAACTGATCTGACTTGGGAAACAGACCTCTCTGTGTTACCTCCCCCTTGTTTCTACCTCCCCCCTGCATCCCCTGCAGAATGAATGGCACAGATGTTGTTGGACAAGACAGTGCCCCTCGGTCCCCTCTCCCTCACTACTCGCTCAGCATGGGGTCTGAAACTTGTTTTTTTCATCATTGTTTCCCCCCTGCTTCGCCCTCCTCAGGGGGGGAGAGAGGACCCACAGAGGAGGGAGACAGGGAGAGCAGGAGCAGCCAGATCAAACAGGGAGAGAGCAGGAGCACACAGCCATGTCTGAGGAATATGAAGACAGCATACGGTTTCTCTAAGTTCAGTTAAAAAGTTTGCATGTAGGACGGGTCACAGTGAGGAGTTCAGAAGTGACTGAGTATGAGTCGTACAGCAGAGCTGCAGTAGCAGGGGTCTTCTGCACTCCAGGCAGTGTTGACTGAAGATGAAGGTCACTCCGTGGCTCCTCTGGGTGTCCTGCTTCATCATCTGGGCTGAGTTCTCACACAGGTGCACGTGCCAGGACATTTGTGCATCTGTGCCAGGATTGGACAAGAGGTCAAAGAGCCAGGTCAAGGAGCATGTGCGTCACAGAGCGGGACACCAGCACACGCCGCACAGGAGGGGGCTGCACCGCAGGAAAGGTGAGCCCGTCACTCACAGAGCTCTACACACGGACCGGCTGCAGGTGCATGGTCATACAATGTCAGCACATTTACACGTGTAAAGGCAGGAAACTGCAGGAAGAGAAATACTTATATCAAAAAGGTCAGAATAAGATGAACTCAACTCAACTTTATTTATACAGCACCTTTCATACATAAAGACATGCAGACCCAGGTGCTTCACAAAATAACAGAGACAGAAAACAACAGCAATGGTACAATGATAAAAGGCATGATTATAAATAAAATACTGACAAATAAAATAAAATCAATACAGTAAAATAATAAAATAATTAAGATTAGAAAGAAAAGTAAAAAGAAAAGTGGAGTTAAAAAGATCAGATGAATACAAGAAATAAATACATAAATAATCAAATAAGATAAATAAATGTTAAAGCAAGGATTATAACAATAATGCAGTCCAGGGTTGAAAATACATTACACCAAATTAAAAGCTAAGTCTTAAGTTTACTTTTAAAACACCCAGAGAGCTTGCCGTTCTGATGTCAAGAGGCAGAGAGTTACATAGCTTAGGGCACATAAAAACAGAAAGTTGGTTGGTGCTTGTGTGAGACACACAAGGAACATTTAAAAGGGAAGCATTCGAGGACTTCAGTTATCTAGCTGGAACAAAAAATGACGAGATCAGTGATGTATGGAGGAGCAAGGCTGTTAAGAGCTTTAAAAACAAGTAAAAGTACTTTAAAATCAATTCTAAAAGAAACAGGTAACCAGTGCAGAGTTTTTAAAAGAGGAGCTATGTGGTCAGTTCGTACTTAAACTGAGTTAAAGCTGAGTATTTTAACATCTAAGAAATTGTTCTTGGAAAAATAGAAAAAAAAAGAAAACTATTAACTATATGACCTTTACTGTCATGTGGATCCCAACACGTGAGATATTAATCAAAACTGATTCATTAATAATTATAATTTAATTATGATTTTATTAATACAATCTATTGTTTTCCCTTTATCTGACTTAAACATTTACAGCCTAAATATGAATCCTTCCATTGATCTAAGTGTTTGATTTCTCAATGACACAGAATGAAAACATCTGAATAAATGTAAGATCTTTATCAAACACTGTTTGGTTTTTCCTTAAACATTTCTTTTCATTAAAAACATTTTAAGCAGTGTTTATGCCTCGTAGAGAATTTTTAAGAGATACTTAAACATCAGGATTTTTTTAACATGAGTTAATTCTGATGATATGTTTCAGGTTTACCTTGAGTCATGTCACAAAGCACTGTTTGCTGTTTAAGATATTTAAACACAACAGGTGTTTCCACAGTTTTTTTAACTGTATTTTTCATACATTAACTAATTTAAAAACATTGGTATCATGATCAATAAATCATGTTTATCTTGTACTCTATTAAAATATAAAGAGATTTGGGTGTTTAGTGAAAAACATTACCAAACTTACAAACAACTGATCTGCTCGCTCCATTAGGTCACATTAAAAAAGGTTGTTAAAGTGCAAATAATGAGCCTGGTTATCTATTATCTATTATCTAAATTTAAGAGCACAGGATGCGTTTAAGCCAGCATAAAGTCAGTGGTTCATGTTGACACTGATTGTTGATCCCTATAAAGAGAAGCACTTGAATAACAGTCAGAATTTACTCTGAAGTCACTTTTTATCACATCTCTCACTCTCGCTGACACATTCTTTCTTTTTCCTGCTCCATCCCGCCCTCCATGCCTCGTTCCAACACTTCCCCCGACCTTTGCTCCTCAGTCTGAAAGAGGTCCCTCTCTGCTCGGCACATCCCAGCGCAGCAGCATTCCCATGGGTTGTGTGTAGCCGGGACTCATCCTTCATCCTCTCTAAAGCTTTTGTTGCAGCCTGAAAGCTGGCCGATGCCGGGGCCATCAAGCCCAAGTTGTTGGATCAATATAAACATCCATCACTTAGCCTGGGCCTTTCTGAGCCGCACAAAGAACAGCTCACTGAACAATGTGTTATTTATGTGAGCCATTGGAGGGAATGAACTGAAGCTAGTTCACTTATTTGTGGGTCGTTCTCTCTGCTGTGATGGAATTTGGAAGGAATTCACGAGGTGATTTTTAACCCTCCAGAGTTCAGCTAGTTATACTTCATACTTCATATCATTACATCATAGTTCATGAGCGTGCACTGGATTACATGTGAAATACTTCTCAATCCATTTCACTATGTGCCAAACAAAATGTTTCCACTGCAGATATGAACGACCTGACAATAAGAGGGTTACCTCATCAATACAATGATGCTACAGTTTATTAGGTGAGACACATTAGCATGTTTTTGTTAGCTAAGCAAAGCAGTGCAGTCTGCAGAAACCGCTCCTCTACACTTAGCCCTTACATCCAAAATGTTTTTGGACCTTGTTGCCAATTTAAAATATTTTTTCATTCTGCTTTACAGGAAGTGTAGGCAATTCATTTTGAGGCACTTTATGCTCTATTTATTTCAATTTTCCTCACATTCTTACTGATGTTAGATAAAGTTAAAGAAAAACATCCAAGCTCTGTGGCCGTCAGAGGATTGTCAGAAGTATGTTTAATCAGATCAAATGAAAAGGCTTACCTGCTTCTATGCATACCTGCCTTCCTCCACACATTATCTTTATGCATTCATTGTGTAGTGGAATATTCATAACCTGAAGTTAGTGGGTTTACTACACAAGCAAGAAAAACAAAAGGGGATTTATTTAATTTAATGTGATTCGATTTATAAAAGGACCATGTACAATATAGAACATATCTTAAAGCTACAATGAGAAACGTTTGGTTTGTGTTGATTTTTGTGACCTCTGTTGGAAAAGTGGTCATTAATCTTATTGCTGATTTGCCCTGGACACTAGTATGTCTTCTTTTTTTAAAAAACAAAAATCTTGCCCTGCTTTCATTTTAACAGTCAAATGTTTCATTTTATTGGAGACTTCTGTCTTGCAAAAGGTAAAAAAGGCTGTTTCAGCAGGGGGTTGTACCTCCCCTGCTTCTGTGGCTCATATAGGTGCAAATCAGTTTTAATTTGGGTCTGACTCTGACCAGTTAAGAATAGTTCAAATGAGGATAAAATTCTGGCATTCCTCTTTCTTCACTTGCGTCAGTGAGTCAGTTCACCTTCATTTTTGGGGGGGGGGGAGTGACTCAGACTACTATTCATGGGCTGATGGTTGCGTGGCTCACCTACCACAGTTTGTGAATCAGTCAACTTGGCTATGTTTTATGTTTGGTGATGTTTTTGCATTTGTTAACATACTGTATCTGTTATCCTACCAGATAATCCTACCGGCAGGACAGTGTGGAATAGTACAGTACTTCTTATATTGCAAGTCCGATGTAATGAAGCTCTTCTGTCATCATACTCGTACTTGTATATCGGTCCCACAGAGGTGGAATGCTTCTCTCACAGTGTTACAGGGTTATTGAAGCACCTCAGGCATGACATTTAAATGGACAACAGGAGCTTCACATAAACACACACTCAGATATTTACACTTATACAGCACTGTCCTGCTCTGCTGTGCTATTTCACGGTACTCCAGTCTCAGCCCTTACAAGCCTCTGTAACTACCTCTGATGCCAGCACAGTGTCGGGATGATTGGTGTCACCGTCACACCACTGTGACACTTTAAAGGTGAGGCCTGACAGGGGAATGCGTATTGTGCCTTAAACTGATAACATGGTAAGGACTACTGACAAAGGACAGCGCTATTGTGAAGTCCTTGGACTTATTTTGATTCAGTTTAACAAGATCTTCCTGGGCATGCTCATCAAAAAGATTAAACCGTTTTAAGTAGCGTACAATTTTCTTTTGTGCTTTTGAGCAGAGGAATATAATAACAGTGATGATGTAATCCGAGGAGTAAAAGTAGACATAATCAGGGAAGATAGTTAAGGTAAATGAATACCTTTTTATTTGTGTGTGTGCTCACACATCATTAATGTTACATTTGCATGAGTGCCTCACCTGGGCCTCTCTGTCAAAAAAGTCTGGACACACCTCTGTCAGAAAATGTGTTACTTTTTCATTTCATTTTTCAGTGATGTCAATGAATTCTATAAAAACTGCATTCATTTAAAAAAAGGCCAGACGATTTTTCTGTTGCCTACCATTGTTTCATATTTCAAATGAAGTCAGACTGACTCAACTCAACTCAACTCAACTCAACTCAACTCAACTTTATTTATACAGCACCTTTCATACATAACATCATGCAGCCCAAAGTGCTTCACAAAATAACAGAGAGGCAGAAAACAGCAGCAATGGTAAAATGAAAAAAGGCATGATTATAAATAAAATACTTAAAAATAAAATCAATAAAGTAAAATTAATGCAATAAGTAATGGTGGAAAGAAAAGTTAAAAATAAAGTAGCGTTAACAAGATTAGATGAATACGAGAGATAAATAGATGAATAAATAATTAATGTTAAAGCAATGATTAAAATAGTAATAATTAAAATGATAATTAAAATGATTAAAATGATAATACAGTCCAGGGCTAAAAATAAACTACTCCAAATTAAAAGCTAGATTGACAACATGATATTCATCGTCTTTTATTTCTGTCAAGTCCTATTTTGAAAACTAGAACCCAACCGGAAGAACGATTGGAGAACATGGGTGTAAAGGTGTAAACATTGGTTTTATTTTGTAAAGTAGCGGAAGTGTGATGTCATTGCGTTACTTTGACGCTGGCTTGGTTACTGCTTACAGAGCAGCAGAGGGGCAGAAGTTTGCGCTGATTACTTGACAATAGGTTTAATAAAAACCTCGATTAAATTATAAATGTTGTAAATTAGACTTTGGAAAAGAACTCGGTTGAAAGAAGCTTTATATGTATATCAGTCATTAAAGGTTAGGTAGTGAAGTGATCTTTCAGAGAGCAGCTGGTTCAGACTCTAAAGTTTAGATCTATGTGACTCCTGCTGTTCATGATGACTGGGAACATCTTCATCACCATGATGACTGTGTCTGGAGTTATTCTGTCAGGTGAGTACGTTTAGAGTTATTTATTATTCAGGTATTTACTATGACCAACTGATCAATACTATGCAATTATTGTTCCCTGAACTAATACGGTGTCTGGATATCTCAGTCTACTCAGATAAATACATCTTTTTTTTACTATTAAACGTCATTTAGTGTGCTCAAACCCTAAACACGTAGCATATAATCTAAGGGGAACTAGATTGTTACCGAACTAATACAAAGATTCATTTTCAAAAAGTTGAATCAGACAAAATAAATTCAGAAATTCAACATCAAAAAACTCTTACTTTAGGTGCATGTATTTGAATAAGCAGATGTTACACCATAAACATCAAAATAAGATATTGTTCTTGCCTATTTTATTCAATTTCATTGTGTAACATCTTTTTTCTTTCCATCTGTATGGGGTTATACGCTAAAAATAACATTTAATAATCATTTAATTAATCTGAGTGTTTTTCCAGTTAGTTGAGTATACATTTTTTCAATTGTCAGTAGAAAGTGGAACACTGTAAGTGCTTTTTGTGATGTCTCATAAGCCAAAAACACAAAGGGTGATACATATATTCTCTTTTAAAAATTAAATGTAAGCAACGTTTTTTTCACACTCCACTTCTCTGTTGATCCACTAATGGATCAATTAGATAAGCTAATAATTGATCTCACTCCACAACAGCAGCTCTCACTGTCCCCTACTGTCCCTCACTGTCCATTTATGTTGTGCTCAGCAGGTGTTTGAACATGAGAGGCGGGGAGGTGAGTCTCAGGTGTGTTGTTTGGCTGTCGCCTGCCTTGCTTCTTTCTGAATTCTTTATGTAAGTTAACGACACATTTAGGAATCTTATAACAAAATTATTCCTGGGGGAAAAGGAATAGTAAGCCATACAAATACTTTCACAGTGACACATCTCAATAACAGTGAAGTGAAGCACACTATTGTTGGCTGTTATTTGAAGGCATTTCTGTGGATATCCTTGAACATTTCGGGGGTCAGAGTACGAT
Source organism: Notolabrus celidotus (assembly GCF_009762535.1). Taxonomy (NCBI): domain Eukaryota; kingdom Metazoa; phylum Chordata; class Actinopteri; order Labriformes; family Labridae; genus Notolabrus; species Notolabrus celidotus. Next base: position 27,047,439 of record NC_048276.1, read on the forward strand.
TAAGTTTAATGTATTCTTTCATTATCCTTGTTGTTTCCGGTCTGTTATCAGGAGTACTTTTCTCTGCCTGCTTCTCAATGAAACTGTCATCACACATGTTTCAGTTTCTCTAATCATTTCTCTGAATGAGACGGGAAGAGGTTTCAAATACTAATACTCGGATGATTTCTAACCTCTGTGGCCTCTCCAGAGGGATGATTGAAACTTTTTTCTCTTTGCAAGAAATCCTTGTTATTGCAAACCAGTCAGAAGAAATTGAATGTCTTTTGTTCTGCTGCGGATGTGCCGATGAGAGCTGATGTTCCTGAGACCCTCCAGCTTCCTCTGCTGTCAGGAAGCTCGGTCCTCCAGTTTCCTTCAGTGTGGTCATCCACCTTCCCGGGAAGCTCAAACAATGGCATTCCTCTGCTGCTGAAGCAAACAGACATTGTTTGTTGGCAACTCCACTGTTTGTTGGGGTGTTGTGTTGCTTATTAAATTAACTTTGAAATGGGAAGGCATAGTGCCAGGAGCTGCTGTTTGTTGGGTCTTCTGTTCTGGAAAAGATGTTAACACTTTTAGATTGTTGTTCCCTGCAGAGTGTCCGGTTCATATAGTTATCACCTACTTTACTGTATTTACTGGACCAAGTGTCAGCTCTGATACAGTGAGTCCATCAGGTATGTGACATACACTGCTGTTCCTCTAAAACATACAATTTTTCTGTTCTTGTAATCACACATATTGAAGTCTGACTGATGTGGGATTATTTGGATTGATACTGATGCAGAGAAAATTCACTGATAACAATGTGTGTGATATTATGTACAGCTTTGGCTCAGTTGGTAGAGACTGTCATCTATCAATCGGAAGGTTGGTGGTTCGATCCCAACTTGTGCAGTCACATGCTGAAGGGCAAGATATTGAAGCCCAGATTGTTCCCACTGTTGTTCAGTGCTGTGTGAGTGTGTATGAATGCTAATAATGGTCGTCTCTTACTATAGCAGCCTCTACCATCAGTGTGAATGACGGGTGAATGTGCAGGAAGGGTAAAAGCGCTTTGAGTGGTCAGAAACACTAGAAAAGCGCTATACAAGTGCAAGTCCATTTACCATATACATGGAAATAAACCTTTTTCTGTTTGGACTGTGCACAACATTTAAACCCACAGCACTTTTAAAGCTACTCAAGATTTTAGAAACAAAGACCCTTATTGCAGTCTCTGTGCAGAGATTTTAGCTGGTGAAACATTTGACTGTTCAAGAAAGTAGGATAAGACTTTTATTCCTTACTTGCATGTACAGGGCAATGAGGGGCAGAAAGTGACGAGACATCATCTGCTTCGGTGTTCCTGGATTGCGATCTTACATTGATGATAAAGAGAAACACCATCGTTCATTAATGCGTATAAAATATGTAATATATATAATACGTAATGAATTTATATGTAATGTATGTGTATGCATTTTATGTGCTTTGGCAACAACATGTTTGTTCATGCCAGTAAAGCAAATTTAATTGAGAAAATTTAAAATTTGTTGCCATTGGGCAGCTAATATAGGTATCATCTGTGTGTGGGAGTCCCTGCCTTACACACTAAAAATGAAGTTGATCTCATTGATTTTGGCACAGTTTGAGCGTGTGAATGTTCAATTAGAGTAAAAGAGCAAAATCAGATCTGACCTTCAACACACAAATACAACTTCCAGGCTGCAGATACACTCAGCTATCTCCATAGTTATTCATGTGTAAGGTAATCAGAGTGCCTGACACACTTTAGTATTGATATCTGTAGGAGCAATGAAGGATTTGAGAGTGTATAAAGTATCTACCTGGTTTAGGGTAGGTTATTGCTTGTATATTTTGTGGTGTTATTTTTGTTGTTTGGTTATGGCATGGTTTATTGTGATGTCAGGTTGATAGTGGGTCATTTGTAAGGGGCGGGTAAATTCTATTCATTTAAGCCACCTGTTTCCTTTTGTTTGTAGTTGGAGGGGGGGCGGGGGACTGGGTCACCATATTTTTTGTTGACCACTATTTTCTGTGATCACTGACTTGATTATCTTTTTTCTTTAATAAAAGGTTTAACTTATTTTTGACTTTCTGCTTCAGGGCGTCAGACAGTTTACTAGGCCCAGCCTCTCAGAGGCTTTTGGCTCTTTGTAGTCGCTGCAATATCTTTAGCCTTTGTATCTTTTTTTACAGTCTCTCCTGTTCAATGTTGTTTTTGCAATGATGCTTTGAACAAATGAAATTCCTAAGGGACAGAAAAGTGATTTAGTTGAAACGGCACTCAGAGTGTGTGGATAAAACTGGTAGAAAATTAAATCCAAACTAAGTGTCAGAGTATTTATACTTCTGTCAATGTAAAATAATCACTGTGCTTTTCTTTATTGCAGTTGTTAAATACAGATTCTGGTGTTTTTGCAGACTTTACATCTCTCTGTTGTCTCTTCAGGTTCCAGAGTTTGTGCAGAGGAAATACCTCCCCGCATCATCCACCAGCCCTCTGATGTGGTGGTGAAAGTGGGGAGTCCTGCCAAGCTCTCCTGCAGTGCCGAGGGCAGCAAGCCGCTGACCATCGAGTGGCTGCGGAATGGACAACCGATGGATCTTTCAGGTGGACAGTGGCAGACCATCACCCTGCCTGATGGGAGCCTATTCTTTCTGACTGTGGGGAGAGGAAAACGGAGTCAGTCGCAAGAGGGCGTCTACGCCTGTGTGGCCAGGAACAGTGCAGGCACGGCCATCAGCCGCAATGCATCCCTGTTTGCTGCAGGTAAGACAAGAGATATCACTGAAGTGTGTTTTACCTATTACTGTATACATTTTTTTTAGTTTTATCGTTTAAAACTCAGAATGAGCAGCACACGTCTTCATTCAGCAAAGTTATCTTTGATTAAAATCATTTTTATTTTTTTTTTACAATTACTAGTTACCACTAACAAAAATAAACTGGCTTACTAACTGAGTTCCTGCATCATGAAATGAATGAATTAGAGATCACCAGTGTTTGCAGCGGTGGACTCTCTGCAGCTAGCTCAGTAGCAGTGTGTTGTTTGGTGAGGTGCTTGGTGAGTTTCGGATTACTCATCTTGGTGTTGGACAGAGTTTCCGTTCATGCACATAGATTACAACTGTCCTCTATGTTCTTGTCCTATACTGGGAGAAGGGAAAATAATGCAGGTATCTTACAGACAGAGAGCTCACACTGAGTGATCTTCAGACACTGAGTGTGTTTACTCGGTTTAGGTTTGACCTCCCCCGCTGTGTCGGGTGATTACTCTCTGTTGTATACTATTTCACATTCGAACAAGTCATTTAAAAAAATGACAGATACTGTAGGAAAGGTACTGTGAATATTAAAGCTCATCTGGAAGACGTGTAGACTATTTATAGACCGAAGGCAGTCATAAACTAAACTTCAAAAACTTAAATTAATGTACCAAAGAATCAATCAATCAATCAATCTTTATTTATGTAGCGCCAAATCACAACAAACGTTATCTCAAGACGCCTTTGCTAAGGTAACAGGTCTAGACCGTACTCTATGTTAAATTATCAACAAAGACCCAACATCAATACAGGATAAGATCCAGTCCCGTCTTAAGACAGGACTCAGTCTTAATTCATCTTAATCCACCATGAGCATTGCACCTCACAGTATTTAACAAGTTACAGCGGCAAGGACAAACTTTCTTTAACAGACAGAAAACTCCAGCAGGACCAGACTCATGTTAGACACACATCTGGCTCTACCGAGTTGGGGTTGGAAAGTAGGATAGAGGCGATTGAGTGAGGAAGAGAGATGATAGTGATGAAACGGATATTAGTAGTTATTTCTGCTGGGTCTGGAACGTCCACAACAGCAGGCTGTCTACGGCAGAGACTCAGAGGAACCTACGAGACAAGGGAGCTCACGGACTCCAGAAAGGTTTATGGTTAGTAACTTTAATGGGACAGGGAGGGTTAAAGTGAGTGATACACTTTCCCCTGCTTCAGGTTCTACATAACACCTATTTTTTTGCTAGTTTTTGCTCTAGACACTCAGATTGTCAAAATATATAATTCTAGCAGAGATTTCAGTTTCACTAAAGATGCTTTTTCAAACAGTAAAGCTGTTACATTTCTCCCTATCATGCATTCCTAGCAACTTTTAGATCCACAGACTTGAGTGATTAGTTTTCATGTGTTTCTTGCTGCAAACCAAATTGTTGAGTTAACCATCTAGATCTAAACTCAACATGCAAAAAAAAGAACTATTGCAACATGTCATGACTACTTTCCCCCCACACAAAGCTTATTGTTTTTAATAAACTAGCCTCCCAAATAGATCTCCCCATGTCAATAAAAGATTTACTCTCCTTTTATATTGCTCTCATAAATGAACCATGAAAGCCCCACACACAAAGTAATTCCGAGGAGATGGGTGCGCAGATGAGAGCATGACCCCCACACATGCAGAGTGCTGATAAAGATGTTTGTGATAACACACAGAGGGGGCCCGAGGTCCACTGTCAATGTTTGCTGGACAGGAGGGGGTCAAACAGAGGTGCTAATTGACCTCAGACCCTCTCTGTTTACTTGACTGGGTCTCAGTAAAGCAGGCGACACGCAGCAGCTGATGTGATAGCTGGACTGTATTTGGAGGGTTTGTGCTGCAAAAGTCCTGTCCAATCACAGATGATTAGAAGGTTTTATAGTCCAGACTGAGTTAGTGTGGCTTATTTCATCTCTCTTTATCTGTTTACTGACTTGGTCTAAATCTACAGGTCAGGTAACTTGAAATGTTTGCCCATAATTACTCTGACAGTTCAGTAATCAGAGCTCATGGCTATTCATTGGGACTCTTTGGTTTATTAAGCTCATATTTGAAGTTTGCCTTGAGTCTAACTCAGACTGATCTGTTGCAGTGCTGCAGGAGGAGTTCATGGTGCAGCCCAGCGATGCAGTGGTGGCGGAGGGGGAGGTGGCTGTTTTAAACTGTGGCCCTCCAACAGGACGCCCTGAACCTAACATCATATGGAAGAAAGATGGGAGGCCCATAAACAGCATGGATCAGCATTACACTGTAAGCCCTACAGTACATTCTTCTCGTCTAAGAAGAATCAGTTTCTAATATAATCAGTTTAATACACCAGAAACACTGTTAATGAGCTCTTTAGGTTACTGAAGTTACAGTCTAAAATAGGTTTGGTTTTTCAGGCCAAAAGGGACAAAAACAAAAACAAAATTTGCAACAGTTAGTTTTCTACCATGTGGCATGGTGACATTTTTTTCTGCAGTGTCATGCTCAGAGTGTAGAGGTCAACTGTCCCACATCTTCGAGATTTACAAGTTATTTTAAAAAAAGAGAATCTGACAGATTGTTATCGTTTCAGTGTTTCTCAATTGATCTGATTAAACATGGGCAGTGAGAATCAAGAGGTCACATTTTATGTAGCTGTTCCTTATAATCCATTAACCGTCATTAGAACAGGTAACGTGGTTTTAACACACTTCCTGGCTGACCTTCCTTTTTCAAAGTGTTACACAGTACTGACATAGAGGTGGATATTATTTTCTTGGACACGTCATTTGAAATTATAACAACAAAATAAACAAATAAACTCTCTAAGTTAAAGCGTAAGCGTCAGACAGAAGTGTTTCCTGTTATCATGCTGATAAAGAGATTTTAAAAGTATTAGCAGAAAGTACATGCACACTGATCTGAACTGTGTGTCTCCCCTGTCTGCACCATGCGGCTGCTGAAGGACCTGAGCAAGAAGCTTATCATCGCTCCTGCACAGAGGAACCACTCTGGTGTGTACGTGTGTGTGGCCAGCAACACTGCAGGAGTAAGACAGAGCAGGGCGGCTCGACTGTCTGTGCTAGGTGAGACAACACGCCTCTACTCCGATAATGATTTAGATTTAGATTTAGCTTCATGTTATTAATGTAGTGTCCTCTTGTGTTTGTATTCATTCATTCTTCTCTCCTGCTGCAGCCAAGCCTGTGTTGGTGCTGAAGCCAGAAAACGTGTCAGTGAGGGTGGGAGAGTCTGCCCAGTTCTACTGCCAGGCTAAAGGTGACCCCCCACCTGCTGTGATCTGGAGTAGAGAGCAGGGGCCTCTGCCTAACGGCAGGTATTGTATTACCCCAGATACTGAAGCAGACTCCTTACACAGTGTAAAACCCAACACCGGATATGATCTGTATATATTTGTGACTAGTTATCTGTAACAATGATAAAAACAAGACATAACATTCTGATGAAGTGTTTAATGACTGGACTTCAGACTTTTCTACTTATTCACACTTTGTAAACACTCCTGAAATCACTGAATCTGACTCCATGTGTCTACAGGTATCTTGTAAACCCAGACCAGACTCTACAGATCCACTATGTTACCTCTCAGGATGCTGGGAAGTACACCTGCACTGCTGCCAATGACGTAGGTGTGGTCACTGCCAGTGCACAGCTGCTAGTTGAAGGTAGGATGACAGCAGAAATGTCCCCAATCAGAAACTGTGTTTTAGTTGACAGTCCCTTCACAAGGCAGAGCAGAGTGTTCAGTCGCAAACTGAAGAAGTTTTTGTGTTCCAGGCCGTGCAGTTATCATCCTAATCACAGGTTAGATTAAAGACCACCTGCATCCTGCCTTTTGCTCAAAGGTTTGATGGTTACTGGCTACATGAGGGAGTTTTTCACACTTGATTCTCCTCTAGAGAGGGGAAGCTCAGAGCCAGTGTAATCAAACAGTTATTAATTATTAATTAACAATGGACAACTTAACAAAAGGTAGACTGTATTTTCCCACTAGATGTAAGACCAAACTCAAATGCTTTACCACTGCAGTGGTGCTTGCTCTGCAGTGGGAGCCCACCTTTTCTCTGGTGAGTGAGTAATAGCCAAGAGGTCTGGTTGTCTCCTCTCGACTTCAAAAGGCACAGTTTCTCTGTCTAAATTAGGGATGGATTTATTTTCTTGTTTTACCTTTGCTTTAGAAAAGTGAAGCTTTCAAAGTCAGTCCTAACTTTTTTACCTTAAAAAAAAAACAAAAAACGATTAAAACCTGTTTCCAGAGGCAGCCAGCACTGTCCAGAAAGACCTCCACAAAGAGCTGTCAGCCCTGAGAGTCGCCCTGGAGAACGTCACCATCGTGGTTCCTGGGTCAAACTTTTCCCGGGTGCAATGGAAGGTATGGAAAAGCTAAATCAGGAAGAATACAAAGGCGAAGCAGAAATCTTTGTGATGTGTGATCTCTGTGGTGTTTTTACTACTGAACAGCTGCAGTCCCTCTCTGCTCAAACTCATTACCTGGATGGCTTTGAGGTCCTCTATCGCAGTCTGCTGCCTGCCAGCTCAGACTGGGCTGCAAAGAAAGTGACTATGCCCAGCTTCCAGACTCTGGTGGGGCCTTTGAAGAGAGGCTTCAAGTATGAGTTCAAAGTTCGTCCCTATGGCAGCAGCCTGTACGGTAGAGAGAGCAATACGCGGCACCTCAGAGTACCTGAAACAGGTGAGTGTTGAGATTCTTTATCCCGTTGTTAAGTGTGAAGTCGCTCCTGACGTTTAATCAATATCCAGGTCCCAACACTGCATGGTTCACCTGATTCTAAACACTTACTCTCTCTGCTCTTTGTGTTGGTTTACTGTGAAAAACCAAACACTTAATTAAAAGACATGGAAAGCTTGTAGAAACACAACATGTCATCTAGTCATCAGCTCAGTCTGTCATCCAACACTCTTCAGGCACACACTGTACCAACTTCAACAAATGTTGACTGTGTTTGTTTAAAAATGAGTGCATATGCTTTTCCTGAACTTGAATTAATGGTAGATAAAATGTTTTAGTAATGTTCATCCTCTTCATACAGTGCCCAGCGCACCCCCACTGGCTGTTTCCATCACAGTGAGCCGTGAGCAGAATAACACAGTCAGTCTGAGCTGGGAGCCTCCTCCTCATGACACCCACAATGGCATCATACAGGGATACCAGGTGAATACCAAGGATCAGTTCTTCATGCTCACCTATTGTTGTGTTACCTGCTCTGCAGCCTGGAAATCTGTCAGAGGTATGAGTTCACGTACTTAAGTCAAAGTCAAGTCAAAACTGAGCTTGCTGAAGTAAAAAAGAAAATCCATAACATTGCACTGGAAAAAATGCCTCTCCAAAAACAAGAAAAAAAAACTTATTTCAAGGAACTTTTACCTTGAAATACAAAAAAAAATCTGTCAATGGAAGAAGTGAAATTTGCTTGGTAAGATTTCTTAAAATGAGACGTAAAAACTGTGATCTTAAAGTTAGAAGGGAAAACTTATCTCAAGCTATATTTTACCAGTATTTTAAAGCTTAGTGTCTCAGAATAAGCCAGGAATGCTAACAATTAGTATTGTTTCCCTCAAAAAAAGATTTTTGCACCAATATATTTCTAATGTCATGTCAACTTCTTCATTTGAGATATATTTACCTTAATTTGAGTTGTATTATAGCAGCACTTCTCTAGGTTTAAGACCATCTTGTACTTGAAATAAGATTACAAAGTTTAATTTGAGCATTTTATCTTAAGTTTAGTGGGATAAGACATTTTGACTAAAATTGAGACAATTTCCCTTGGTAAGATTTTGAGTTTTTGCAGTGTGGCTGGAAAAGCTCGCCTGGAGAAAAACGTGGTGCGAGCTCACTGCTATAGGCTGAGGTGTGAGATGACTGCAGGTGAAAAAACACAGGAGGTCAGACAGGCACACAGGAAAATCAGAAACCACGAAACTCTTCTTGTTAATACTTCACACAAGTACAGTCACCTGTGACAAAGAAATTATATGGAATAACTAGAGGCACTGAGTGCTTTGATGTCACAATCATCGGGAAACATGGCACATAATTTGGTAATTCTAAACCTGGTATTCATCTCACCTGACCCTCACCTGTGGGAAACAGTACGCGAGGGAGGCTGGTCCACTGCATACTGAGGGATTTTCTCGAATCAGTATGAGATCAAGGTTTTTGGCACAAATCAGTACTTGCTGCTAGTATTGTAGGCAGTTTTGAAAACAGCTGGTGTGTAAGGGGTGTTAGAGACTATTAAGACCAGAGGGGGGCAGCAGAGTACAAACTTCAACTGATCCCACAAAAAGAACATGCAGAAGGAAAGAAGTGAGGGGATTGGAGTGAAAGATTATAATTATCATGTAATTTTATTTTGGATTTTGAATTATTGACCAACTGAGGGGTCAACAGTAAGTATGGCAGTTTAGTTCCATGTGAATTTAACAGTTAGGGTAAACACAGTGTTCAGAGTAAACACGTGAAATGATAGCAATTACTTTGAATGAAGTTTAGCTCACTGGAGAACAGGTACCTTGTGTGTATTACCTTACCTTACTTCATGTGCAGATGTCACTACATTTTTCAGTGTGAGACAGGAAAACAGCATTTTGTAATGCAGCTAGCTTCTGTTCCTCGTGCCTTTATTGATTCTGAATATTGAAAGTATGAGAACAAGTACTTAGAACTGAAACAAACCTATTTATTTATTCAATACATGTTGCTCCTACACCTTCGCTCTATCCGCTTTTACAGATGTCAGTACTGATGTAGTGATACACACTCACTACATTGCTTTGAACTGTGTTAATTCTTCCGTCTGGACAGAGGACCACAGCTAATCTTCATTAAAACAAACAAAAAAAAACTGAGTGTTGTGAAAGACATTTAGGCATCCATGACACCATCTATGAAGTACAAATCACTACTTTACAGTCACAAACTCAGAAAGAAGACTTTTTTCAGTTCCTACACAGAACAATATAATCCTTCTTTATGTAAACAGATACTGTTAGATATGCACATCTGTTACAAAAGCAGTGAAATTCAAACTTTTAAAATATGAATAATGAAAATTTTCGACATATATAGGGCTGTCCCTCAGCTCTTCTTATTTCATACAATGTTTTAAACTCCAAAAGAAGAAACCTTACATCCACTAAAACATGTGTCATCAGGAAGAGTATCTGCCTGTTTTGATTCTTGGCTGTTGATACATGTTTCACCCAGCATGTTTCTGTTTGGGGAGATAAGACCAGTAAGGTGTTATTTGTACGACTTGTGTCCCCAGTCTCCCCTACTTCAGACCATGAATGCAGAGAGCTGCTGCAGCACTTCAGGTGCTTCATAGAGCATAAATCTGAGCCTGATCTCTTCTACAGGTGTGGTGTGTGGAGTCTGAAGAGCAGCTGCACCAGAACTGGACTGTGGATAGTGGCCGGCACAGCCTGGATATCTCCACAGTCAAACCAGGACGACGCTATTGGATCACCATCGCAGCTGTCAACGGAGCGGGAGTAGGAGCTTTGAGTGACCCCCATGGATTTGTCATCAGTGAGTGTGGTGACTATTTTTTCAGGACACTGCACAAACCAAGTGAAGAGAAAGTATCATGACTTCATAAATGATATACTCTCTTTGTTTAAAAGTATATCTCTGTTGTTTCTCTGTCTCTGGTGTGACTGTCAGCACTCTACTTTTCTTGACCCATGTTTCTTACAGTTTATCCTCTCTGGAATCACTCCACCCTGGACCCATCTCTGATCTACTTTCTGTCTCCCCTGCAGACCCACAAACAAGCAGCCCTCCTGACTCGGACAGGAAAGATCAGGATGTGTCTCATGTCCTGGCCCTGCTTCAGGACCCGGTGCTGATCGGCAGTGTTGGCGCCCTCCTGTGGTGTGGTTTGATGGTTGTAGCTGTCTGCCTCTGCAGACGCCACAGAAGGACAGGTCACCTGATCCCCAGACATGGCAGGACTAAAGGTGTGTGCACACAGCTACGGCATAAACCTCAAAGTTTTTTTTTTCCAACTGAACAAGATGTTTGACATGAATGTGGATACATTTGAAAATGTTTTCTTCTTAGGTCTGCAGAGACTAGCCAGTGAAGATCTCATCATTAAACACAGGTGAAGTGGAGCGACACAAGAGAGCATGGTCACTACACACCATGTTTAAATTAAAGTTGTAGTGGATCCAGCCTGCTAATACTAAATCTGCTTATGATGCACCTACTCTTAAGAATCACATATTTACAAAACACTCTTTATTTTGTGGCTGAACTTAAATAATGATACATTTATTTTATTTACATATTTATTTAATGTATTTATTTATTTTCCCTCAGTTGTTGTGCATCTTTATTTATTTTAGACTTTTGTATATTTTGAATTAGGTTGTGTATCATGGCGAGCAAAGTACATGCAAAGGTGAAATAAGGTGATAATAGGGCTAAAATCCATGCTCTTAATTATAGTCTGTCTTTAAAAGTGCCTTCTTCTCTGCAGGATGGTAGCTCCAGATTCCCCCTGGATCTCTGGAGGCTGGAGACCCGCCTTCAGCCAGAAGTATCAGGACCTGTGGGCTCAGGGTCAGAAACATCCGGGCCTCAGGAGCACCAGTGAGTACTTATCACGTATTAGCACCATGGACTGTATAACGACTGAACATAGTATCCGTGACGTCACCCATCTGTTCTGAAGCGCTGTTTCGAAGCTAATCATCGGCGGGAGCCATACTGGAAATGTTGAAGTCAACCTAACTTCTGTTGACTGAGGTGAAGAGGCGGGCTTTGACCCTCCTAGCCAACAGCTACAGTGTTCCCGCCTGTCAGTCAAGTCAGTCATGTTCTTAAATGGGCAGAACTGGTAATCTTAATATCTTCTGAACTGTCGCGTTAGAAACACCCCTCCTGTTCAGACTGAAGTTGTTTTTTGATGTTTATATCTGCTGGAATGATCGTCTTTTTTTAATTGGTGTGTATGTGGTTTCCAGTGTTTCTGCAGCCAGCCTCAAGCGGATGCTCAATGAACTGCAGTTTATAACACTTCCACATGGGCTTCATATTTTGAGTCTGGATAGTACTCAGAAAGAGGTTTAATACTCAGTCTTACAGAAACAACCAGATGTTATACCAGCCCTGTGCCCATATTCTCAGTCTGAGGATCCTATCACAGAGCTCCTAACGCAGCTTTTAACTTTTCAGAAGGAAGTTTTAGCTCAGGAATGATTTTTGAGTATTCTCAGAGCAAGGAAAGACAAGATACGTTTATCTCAGTGAGGAGGCGGGATTGAAATTTTGAAAAAAGCTGTGATTGGTTGATCCATAAAAAGAGACAGAATATCTCATATGATGTCATGCTTTATGAGATCCACTCAGGTACATTTATGACAGCCCTTATTGATCTTTCATGATCAGAGAGAGGGAGATGTCCTCTGCTCCCTCTCTCCTTAAATCACTGACTTCAGATTGACGTGTCGTGTTGACTTTGAACCTTGATTCTGTTGTTTGAATTGTTTTGTGCAGCTTGTTGACATTATTCTACATTCTCTTATTTTTGTTACATCATTAATAGCTAGCCTCTCTACACGAGGCTCGCCTGCTGAGAGAACAGAGTCGAGAGTGTGACTTTTGCATATCTCCAGAGGTCTCCAACATCTTAATGTTGACATCCCTCTCATTTCTGGAGATATTGTGTTGTTGTGTTGACTTATGCAACCCCTAACAAAACTGCATTATCCAATCGATGTTATTGTTTGTCTTCAGCATGTTTATTGATTAATCAGTCAGCGTAAAGCTCCTGTGAGGATCTTCCAGTTTGTGTTGATTTGGCGCACCTTGTGGACAAAGTGATACCGTTTTTATCTTAGCTCAGTGTTTCCAGTATGTGTGTGAGGTGTGTTTCCTGAAAAGAGGATCCTCTCCTGCTTTCTTTTAAACATCAAACATTTCACTCCCTTTGAAGATGTAAACTGAAGTGGTTTCTGCTGCTGTAAACCTCCTCGTGTAACACCTAACTTGAGACAGAAGTACATTGAAATGTTAAGACATTAAAGATGAATATATTGGTATAATCAGTCTTTTCCCTGATGGCGTGTTTGAGGTTACATAGAGGCGTCAGTATTAATTCAGGCTGAAATCTCCTCATTCCACTCTGATTGAATCTGTTTCCCCATCACCGTAAGGTCTCCCAGTCTCATCAAAGAAGGACCCCAGCTGTCTGGACTCAGCCGTCCCCGTTGTGACCGACGGCTGCGGCGTGTACGGAACATTTTACGTGGACCTGACGGGAAACGGACTGAAGACCTTCAGCAGTCCGAAGCGCTGCCCTAAAATGCCTCATGGTCTGCTGCATCAGCAAGGGACCGAGACCATCCAGATATTCTCTCAGCCTGTTTCAAAGAGCTCGTCCCTCGGTAGCCAAGACGCGTTACCATGGAAACAGGCCATACGCCCCCAGCCGAAGATGGGTTTGCTGAGGGAGTCCTGGGAGAAGAGCCACAATAAGCACGGTCAGTAGAGGCAGATCGAGAAACGTGATTTTATTTCTCTTCTACGTGTTACCGTCCTTATTTTAATACGCCTGTGTATCAGCTGAGGACTTTGGAAACTTGTTCCTCCTGTTAAACTGATCCAGAATAAAACCTGTGGAAACTAGAGCATTTATTTTAGAGCTGTAAATAACCTTTCTATTACTTCATTTTATAAACATTATAATACTGTTTTATATGAGATGTCTTGTGTTAGACCTACACTATGAAACAACCTTCACGTACCCTGAGTATCTTTGATAACCTGGCTTCACTGACCCTGACAGAGCACACCATACTAAACAGTCCCATCAAGCTGGTTATCATCATGACAGCAGGTCATCATATTTTATACACTGAGAGCAAATTAAATAGATGCTCAACATAATCAGGATATAATCAACACAGTTGTATGCAAAATGTCAGACACTTTTTAACAGAAGATTTGATGATTTATCATCATATTATATTTAACAATGTCTGACCATTCCTCCACAGAGCTGCATGCAGTGAACAGCGTCCCCATAGTGCCAACCAGGAACCAGGCGTGTCCATCGTCCGTCTACAAACAGAGACTGAGTCATATACCGACAGGCAGACATGGTACCAAATCCTCCACACACTGTTACACACTGAGAATATGAAATGGTGCACAAAGTTGATCCAGTGTTTGTAATGTGATATAATTGTAAAGTAACTAAAGTAATTATTGATAACTCTGATACATTCTGATTATTTCCTGTTGTTTCATTTTACTCAGGTGGACACTCAGAGTGCAGTAAAGTTGCTTGCTGTCCCCGCCTGCTGCATTACTCTGCATCGTTACACCTTGTTGACATGCTGCCCCCACCACCGCCGCTACCCATAGAGGACACCACAGACGCACACAGCTTTACCTCAGACGAAGGGTAGGGAACACTTAGGGATCAGACCTCCACCGGACTTATGTGTACAGAGTTTGGTCACCAGTGCACTTGTACTGTTTTATAAGAGGTCCCTCATGCAGGTTCAGATCGCTTAAAGGACCTATACAAGCATCGGGATCACTAGAGCTGTCAGTGCTGAACTGAGAAACATGAGAAACTATCATCCACGACAGGTGTTAGTACCAGGTGTAAACCTCTGATGAGCTGTTTAATGTCTCACACCTTAAAGACTTTGGTATCTATAGTAACACATAATGTTTCATTATGCTGTCCTAGATACACCTGTTATGAGCCTGTAAAGATGAGAAACACCAATTCCCATGTTTGGAAAAACTTTTGTTTTTGTTCAGTCCGTCCTCCATTGTTGGTTTCCTCTGATTGCTCTTTTGGCTGAAGATGACTTAAACTTCCTTCCTTCCTTCCTTCCGTATATCTTTTTCATATGAAGAGGCCAAACAAGTGTTACCTGAGAGGTTGGGGAAATAACCATGAGGATCTTGTTTGCAGACATGTTTTACTATAAGTTAAAAGAATGCAGATGTGTTGATTATTAGCTTAGAGTTAAAGTTTTCCAGCCTCCAGCTTTAAATGTAACAGCTGATTGTCTCCTGTTACATGTCTTTTTAAAGTCACGTCAGGGGAATCATTAATTATGATCCTAATTTAAAAAGAGTCAGGACTTTATAAAGTCCTAACTGTCCTTCTCCTGCATGTGTTTCAGTTCCAGCCGTTCTACAAAGCTAACAATGGACATAGGCTCTCTGCAGTCAGTGTCTGCTGCATCAAGTCAACGTGGACAACCCGGACATCCCAACATCAACAACAACAGCAACAGCCGTCCCTCCTACAGCCACTGGTCTACTACATCATACTCCAGATCAATGGATGATCAACAAGGAGGCACACTGACCGCAGAGGAGGCCACTCAGTACCTGGAGCTCAGTCCCAAACCGGAGAGATGCAGGTGAACACAGGGGAGACTGTCCTGTCAACTGTACCTGCGCTCATATATAGAGCAGGAGTAGACTGAACCTGTGCTCAGTGAAGCTTCTTCTTATGTAGGTGTGAGGCTGAGACCCTGTTCATGTCTCTATGCCTGTCTCAGCAGCTGTTTCAATCAATCAATCAATCAATCAATCAATCAATCAATCAATCAATCAATCAATCAATCAATCAATCAATCAATCAATCTTTATTTGTATAGTGCAAAATCACAACAAACCTTATATCAAGGGATTTAACTAACATAGCAGGTCAAGACCATACTCCATATTATTAACAAAGACCCAACATCAAGACAGGATATGACTCAGTCTGATCTCATCTTGATCCACCATGAACAGAGCACTTTGCAGTATTTAGAAAGTTAGAGTGGCAAGGACAAACTCCCTTTAACAGGCAGAACCCTCGAGCAGAACCAGACTCGTGTTAGACAGACATCTGCCTCGACCGAGCTTCATACTCAGCTTACATGTCTGGTCATAAAGATGAGACTTTAGTGGATAGGTAAAAGACTGAGGTCAGTATGAATCAAACCAGTCCCTTTCATATGAACACATGGGAATACTCCAGGATAACCTGATGAATTTTACAATTGATGGAGTTCAGCCGTAGCTCGTCCTGTTGGTGGGTTACTTAAGGTTTTAGAAAATATCACTGTAGAAGAAGCAGTAGCCAATTTCAGACACATTTTCCAACCACCCTGAGTTCTTCTTCTGCCTGTTGTTTGTGTCACACACAGTAATCTAATCATCCCTCTCTGTCAGCAGTGTCCTGCCTGAGCAGCGTCCCTCCCTGCCCCTGCCTTTCTCCTCCACCCTGGGCTACATCTGTGGTCCAGTGCGCTCCGCTCAGCAGGAGATTGACCCAGCAAACACTGAGCCTGATGCCCCACCTATTGGCCTGCGACACGCCCGCCTCCAGAGCTCACCTTCCTCCTGCTACAGTGAATGGGACAGCTCACTGTGGAACACCTGGAGTTCTGTCATGGATGGAAACCTAGCCAGCGCTCGCACCAGCCTCATCAGCTCCGTGGATAGCTGCTATACCAACGACAGCGCCAACTTTGCTCACCTGCTGGCTGTGGCAGCGGAGACGATGAGTGGAGCCTCTTTGTCAGGTGAGCAGAGGATGAACTTCTTTTGAATACAGGCTGATGCTGACTTCAAAACTCAGCAGGACTGCCAGCTTATGAGAAAAATACATACTTTTTTAACAATCTACAGACCCAGCTGAGTTTCTAAAGCTCCTCTAATGATCTCGTGTCAGTATCAAAGTTTTTAAAGAGCTTTGATACTCACTTTAAAAAAAATACAAAGTCAAGCTGCCCCTACAACGTACCTCTCCACTGAGCAATACTTTGATACTTCATATGCCTCAGACATCTTATAAAGTCTAAACACCTTCATCAACCTCTACTATTAAAACTAAGTTAACCTTTCAACCTACCTTTAATTCTAAATTTCAGTCTTTCAAAGAGTAAAACCTGGCCCTTTTTAAAATTTGAGGGTTTTAGAGATAACCTGTGGGAGGATTTACCATAGATGATGACATTCTTTGAGATGAAATGAGAAGTAGGGGGTTTGAAGAGTGTCTCATAAAAGTAAAGGTTACCTGTAATGTTGAAAGACAATCAGCGGCCACAACATGAACTTTAGAAGTAGATTGTTGCAGCCAGTACAGCCTGTTCTGCTGCTTCTGTTCAAGTGATCATGTAACAGCAGAACTATTAGTTCAATCAGGAGAGACACAGTTTGAAGATTAAAGGTTATTTATTGCAACTTAATGAATAATGAAACTTGACAGAAATCTTTGGCGTAAGGACTCTATGGGGATAATTTTGTGAGCGTAGGATGTGTGAACTTGGCAGCAGAAGAAATCCCCCCAGAGTCTAGACACTGGTGGTGGTGGTTGCAAGTCTTCAATTCCTAGGATTCATCAGAGACCAGGTGGAGATAGGGAGGTGGAGCGGTGTGCACCATCAATGCAAGAAGGAACTAGCAGGAGAGAGAGACACATTTAAAAAGACAGTAGAAAGTTGATAGGCTGACGTTAAGGGTGTGCCACTGAGCTATTGGATGACAGCCGCCGCTGATCAACCAATGACAGCTCCGGAGCATGCAGCTGGAAGTGGGTGAGCTATTGAACAAGGGAGAGGAGGGTTAAATAACAGCTGTGATTGCTTTTATAGTCTTCCTGTCTGAACTTTCGCTAGAGCTACATTATGGACAGGCTGGGACCATTCACCTAGAGCCCCGCCACCAATCATTGCATGTCCCGACTTGCTTTGTGTCACTCCACATGCAGTGTGTATACTCAGTCATTTCA
The DNA here is from genome assembly GCF_009762535.1 of Notolabrus celidotus. Classification (NCBI taxonomy): domain Eukaryota; kingdom Metazoa; phylum Chordata; class Actinopteri; order Labriformes; family Labridae; genus Notolabrus; species Notolabrus celidotus. The sequence goes on from NC_048276.1 coordinate 27,065,013, forward strand.
ACCTCACATTATACCCAGGTACCCTTTAACATGAAAAAAAAACCTTTTTGGACAAAGCAGGATCCAGACACCAAACCTCCTCTCTGTCACAAACACACACTTGGGAAGATGAAATACACAGAATACCCAGAGATTGCAAACTCAGTGCTGCTGCTCAGGTCCAGGTTCAGGTCAGTGTTACTGTATTTGTACCCATAGCCATAGTTACATTTGTTTTGCAGCCAGTGAGATATCAGATCAGGACATTCAGAGTTACAAAATAGATAATGTGAAAGTACACATAGGGATGAAAGCAAACTACTTTTATGTGCTAAATATACAGAAATATCCTTAAACTAATAAAACAATAAAAATGATCACATCAATAAGCATGACAATGTGATAAAAGTTCTCAAAGTTACATTTATAAGGTATATCAGAAAACAATCAACCAATAAAAACGATAACTCAAACTTTCTCACTCAAAGAGAGACGCTCAGAGAGGGTGAAGCAGTCAGATCATAAACAGCTGACTGAAGAGACGCTATGAGCAGAGACAGGGTCACATTCTTTATATTAGACATCCAACTCGACTTTAAAAAAACTATTAAGTTTCTAAAGAAAAGTTATCTACTTTAAGTTCAGTCAAAATACCAAATCCTCAAACCCCAAACATTACACTTCCAGAAAACAACATTAAGATGGATCAACACTGAAGCTTGATGCCACTTAATGGAAAAAACTTATTTAATTCAATATAAAAAAAACTTGAATAACTGTATATCAAGTAAACCCTCCAAAATAAACACATGAATAAAAAAAGAGAGGGAGATTCAGAGAGAGGATTCAGAGGACTTGGTTGTGGTTCTTGTTTCTGTCCACTAGATGGAGATCTCTGTTCATGCAGCTGAGAGCAGATAAAAAAAAAAAAAGGAAACCTCTCCAACATTCAGACTCACAAAGACAAGTTAGGTCTACGTATTTTAGTTCTAATGTTTTTGATGAATGTATTAAAGGGTAACTTTTGGTGTTATGTTTGCTGTTACAAATGTCAGCAGATTTCTGTGTCTGTCACTTTAACAGACAGAGACATTAAGGCTAATATCTGAGGTGGCCTCAGGCAATTACTTAAGACCTTTCAGCAGATTGAAGGTCCAGATGAGTCATCGTCCCATCCTGTGTCCCCTCATCAGTCACTTCACTCTCCCTCTGCAGTCAGCATTCAGCTTTATTCCATCTGTTTCACTCTTACAGCAGAGCACTGTGGAAACACCTCAAGTGTTTCTCTAAAGGTGATTATGTACTCTGATAATGAAGTCTGATAAGGCAGTCTGATAATGCAGCAGCAGTTCTGCATCTCCTGTGTCCTGTAAACTGGTATTTCCTCCATGGAGACATTTAAGATGTCAGATGTTCCTGACTAAAAAATCCTTCATCATTGCAGCACATTTTTAAAAGCAGTAACCTTTATTAAAGGGCTGCACAGTGCAGTAAAACAGCAGGAATATAAGTACAGCGACCGGCACAAAAAATCTCTGTTAAATAAATAATCAACACATAAATCATAAAATCCAGCACATGAGCCACACTGAAAATACAGAAACAAGGACTATAAATGATACAGAAAGATAGAGACCACTTAGTTAAAGGCCAACACATTAAAAAGGATCACATCTGCAGCCTTGGACACCGTCTCCTGAAGTCTTACAGTGCGGTCTTTACAGCTCGTTTCACTGCTGGTGGCAGGAGTTCACTGTTTAACTGTTTATATCAATCAGTCATGAAATTCAAATGGTGTTAAAAAAACAGAAATCTTTTAATTTTTTGTTAAATCATTCGCCTTGACAAAGCCTGAGTTATCTTTGTGACTGAAGCTTTGCTCATACATCAACAAAACTCCTGAAGAGGCTCAGAGTTTAGGGTTTTAAGGGAAGGGCGTGTGTGAACACCTGAAACTTTTCAATCAGTCAATCAATCAATCTTTATTTTTATAGCGCCAAACCACAACAAACGTTATCTCAAGACGCTTTTTCAAACAGAGCAGGTCTAGACAGTACTGAAAATATGTTAAATTATTAACAAAGACCCAACATCAAGACAGGATAAGATTAAGTCTCCTCTTACAGACAGAACTCAGTGTCTGATCTCATCTTAATCTACCATGAGCAGAGCACTTTGTAGAATTTTGCAAGTTGCAGCGGCAAGGCCAATCTTCCTTCAACAGGCAGAACCAGACTCATGTTAGACACATCTGCCTTGACTGAGTTGGGGTTGGAAAGAGGGATGGAGGAGATTAAGAGAGACAGAGAGAGATGATAGTGATGAGACGGATAGTAGTAGTTGTAGCAGCTGGAGTCTGGAACGTACACAGCATGGACTCAGAGGAACCTATGAGACAAGGGAGCTCAGGGACTCCAGAAAGGTCAATGGTTAGTAACTTTAATGGGACAGGGAGTGTGAAGCCTATAGCAGCATAACTCAGAGCTGGTCATAAGCTTTATCAAAAAAGGAAAGTTTTGAAACCTCATCCTGAATCATTCCTGACAGACTCCTGGTAACATTTTCATAAGAAGTGGGGGTGAGCTGATGTGAGGGAATTCAAAATGCAGAAAGAAGAACAAAATCAACCTGAGCTGATTGTTTCTACTTATAGTAGACTTCAAGTGTAAGGTCTAATCAGTAGGATAGAATGTGTAGGGAATGAGTGACAATGCAAATTAGAATCCAAACAAACGGGTCGAGCTAAAGGCAGTTAGATCATGCCACCGAGGCTGAACTGGAAGAGTGACAGGATGATAAAATCTTGTGAAGTTGAGGATGCAGAATCATTTTTAAGATGAGAACAGTAAAGATGTCTGCACATCCTTCTGTTCTCACGTGGCAACAGGTCTCTGTTGCTTTAGGGGAAATCATGTCTTAAACGCTATCATTGCTTGTGGTGTCACGTCCTGCCTCCTGAGACTCACCCCTTACCCCCTACCCCCTCGTCCGATGGGGAAAATTTATGGAAAAATTTGCATGCATATGTGAAGCATAGACTGTATATGTGAAGAGGCTTTAATGTGAAGATGCTGCAGTATTTGAGACTACCTTTGACTGCCACACTGAGGTCACGATGAGTGTGCTCCTGTAAAGTTGCGTCTTAAAAACAGTCTGATGAATGGAAGCAGCAGCAGGAACAGGCTGGTTTCAGATGAGAGCGGTGTGTAATGCGCACTGTCACACTCCCACGTTCATCTGCAGAGCTCCTATAGCATGAACCCTACAGCTGAGAGGAAGCTTTATTACTCCAGGACAGCTTCTCTCTCTCTGGTCTTTGAAATTTAGCAGCTCCTTCAGAGTCCACAATACGTCTGAAGTGACTTGGCAGTGTTTGTTTCTCTGCCTCAGACATGAAAAGAAGAACATATTAGTTTTATTTTCAGTGACAGACAGCTGCTTCAAAGCTGCTGCTAAATTAGCTTTTCCCCAGAGAAGCGGCGTGAAAGATTTCTCCTCAGAGGTTTGGAAATGTTTACTTCTCCTTCTCTAAAGGCTAAGAGCTTTCTGTTTTAAATTAATCCCTCCGCTTGTATTGAATGCTTTCAATATGTCGTCCTCTACTGTGTGCAGACTTCTCTCCTCCAGCCTCCCCTCTCAGCGCGATATATCCGTCATACAGAGGAGAAGGAGACTTGTACGGGGAGCTGGAGCCTGTTCCTGCGTGGGACTGGAGCATGGCCTGGGTGGAGGAGATGGAGGCTCAGTATAGAGCACACTATCCTGGAAGAAGCAGCAGACCCTTTAACGTTTAGGGATGCTGTCAGAAGATAAAACAACCCTATAACTGGATCATGAGATCTTTAGAAACAGCTCACAAAGAGCTAAAAGAAAAAAGGACAGACGTGAAACCAGCAACACTTTTACTTTTTAAGAGTGATGGGAACAATCCTATGAAGAGTTTGACATCTAGAAATCTTATAAATATCTCGATCTGAAATCTAACTCTGGATGTTTGCTCCACCTCAGCATGTCCGAGTTTTCCGGTTTACCTGGAGGCAGCCCAGCTACCTTTCTTTAAATGATGCTTTTCCCTCTCTGTATGCCCTCCTCTCATTAGAGAACAGGATAATGAGATACTTCCTGTGGGATGTTCTCACCCTGCGTGTTTCTCAAAAGGCCATAAAGACACAGAGACAGGATGTGAGATGGTGAGAAAGCATCATTAGGCAGAAGAAGAGATTTCCTCACGGCACACGTTTATTCCTCTTTATCATACGTCAGGACTTCATTGGAGCTCAAGTCAAACCAAACAACCCACAGAGCAGTGGATTTGTACAGTTTTTCACTGAGTGTGTACATACAGCAGATTCAACAAATGTTATTTAAAAAACTTTAAGCACATCCAGAATCATTTACTGTCTCTGATTGATTTTATATCTTTGGTTTTGTTCACTTTCTAATTTTTCATTAGACGAGAGAGGATGTAGGAAGTAGAGGAGATATTTTTTATAATGAAACATTGTTTGTTCATATTTAAACGAGCTAATGGAACTAACTTGAACTTAAGTAAGCGTTCAACAGACAGAAATGTGAGAGTGCCGTGAGCTTAACTTAGATTCTCATGCTTGTTTATATTTTTATCGAGTGAAATAGACTAATAGAGTTTGACAGTTTGTTAGAGCACGCGTCATTTTGTGTTCCGGTATGTTTTATGTTTTGAATAAAATCTTTGTATGGATTGAAATCAAATGTGACATTTTGTCCTTGATGAACTGTAAAATAAAACATTTTATACACAACAAACTGTGACTGAAGCAAGGACACTTTTCTCTCTTCTCAATAAAAACACCTTCACACACACACACACACATCATAATGATCCCAGAGCTCCACTTAATTTTGCTCTAACATGCAGGATATGTGCAGATCTCCTTCAGATTTTATACTAACTCCATTGTGTGCAGTGAGAGTCTCTGTGGATGTGGGAGTTTAGTTCTTTAAGTGAAATGAAGGGGGTAAAGTTTGTCTGAAGAACACTGACCCTCGCCCCTGTGGTCAGAGCTGCATTGACCCCTGCTGTTTCATGGCTCTGTAGAGCAGGAAGCTAAATGTATAGCTCATCTGTTGGGCTTGGTTAACCAAGAGTAACTTTGCTGCTTTACCTGATAATAGCCTTTAATTACAAACCACTGGAGAGAATAATTACACCTTAATCTATCTCTCTCTGTATGTGTGTGTGTGTGTGTGTGTGTGTGTGTGTGTGTGTGTGTGTGTGTGTGTGTGTGTGTGTGTGTGTGTGTACAGAGACAGGGAAGGCATGCTTTATAACTCTGAGCCAGGTCAGGTTTGTCTATACAGCACAGCTGCTTTACAGTTCAGGAAGATTGGTTAGAAACTAACAATAAAATGTAACGTAATGAAATGCAAAAGACATCAAACAGGGACAGTAAAACTTCGGTGAATATAGATAAACACAGAATAACATGTTTAGTAGAAATAAGGTGAGTTAACTTTGTGGTGATGTCAGACAGAGTGTGAGAACACCATGGGTCATCTTAGTGTTACAGACATGTTTATGAATGTCCCACAGATCTCAGGGAAGACTATGAAATAAGGAAAGTCAGATTTGGTGGATATGATATACTAAAGACTTTAAAAACTCAAGCTGTGTATCAGCATCATGTTACAAGTATTTAATATCTATCACAATGTGTGGCAGATCTGAAAGTTTTGTGATAAAATTCTATCTAATAATAAGAAATGTGTCCTAATTTAAGAGTAAGGCTCCATGTTTACATATCTGCAATTAGAAACCTTGCACTTTTTTCAGAAGTGCAATGTGTGTTTGTGTTTCTTACAACACCTGTGAGATCCAAAACTACAGCACTGATTTATATTCATATCAGCTTTATGTTCAGTCTGAGCAAAATCAGCTTATATCCATAGAAAACAAATGTACAGTTCCACAGTGTTTTAAGAACTATACAGTATCTGAACGATTATGTTGCCATAATGAATCACCTCACACTTCACTGTTAACTTCTAAAGGTCAGACAATCAGAGGTGATGAGCTCATTTTGGTTGTTGGTTCAAATCCAGCAGCTTATGAACCTCCTTCACCAAATAAAGACTTGAAAGGTCAGCCCAAGTGCTGGAGAGTAGAGGTGATAAAACCAATGATTTAAAATAACGATGGTTGATTTAAGCTGTGTACCTCAGCTAATTAAGGGCCTGTATGATTCTTACACTGGCGGTGCCTCAAACCTCAATTTCAGAGCGCTCCTAACCAACACTTCAGGCTGGTTTGTACTTCTGTGTCGACCCTACGCAGCAGTGGTCGACGTGGTCGTGAGCACTACATACTTCTGCGTCGTTGTGCCCATGTCGCGCAGCAATACTCAGCTGAAATGCTTGAAGGCAGTGTGGCCTCCCTGATAGTCGGGTTGCCTGTTTGCAGTCCCACTATGATTTGTCTTTACTTTTTCACAGTGATTATCAAATGTATTATGTTAATCTAGAGCTGATACATGTTGTTGTTTTTCATACAGCAATGTTTACAGGGAAGAATAGAAAGGAGACGTCAGAGGAGGTTGAATACATGACCGTTGTGCGGGGATCATGGAAGTGCTGTAAATGCAAGAAATACAATGCTGTCGATCGGACCAATCACAGGGCTTGGGGTCTGCGTCGAACTGACACATAGGCTGTATTCGAAACCACCTACTATACTAGCAGTACGTACTGATTTGGCCAAAATTCAGTATGTAGTAAGTAGTATGTCAACAAGAGCAAAATCTGCAGAAAGCCAAAACTCCCCGGATGTCTACTGATTCAGGAAAATTTCACAGTATGCTTTGTACCAGTCTGCCTCGTGTACTGTTTCCCACAATGCACAGCGCTTATTCTGCTCTTTCTTTTCTCTTATTTTTTTGACAATGGGAACTCAGTTTTTATGTGCTCTGAAAAGTATTAAATGCCATAAAAACCACTTCCTAACCTTTAAATGATAAGTGGATGCTAAAGAAGCAGTTTCTCTATCAGCTCGGCCGTTGTTTACTTCCGCTTTCCGAAACCGGAAATTCAGTGACGTCTGGTTCAACGTACTGCAACACAGATCGAACAGAACAGTCGTACTACAGACTAAATTCAAACGCAGTATGTAGTAGGCAATACCTACTGAATACTACATTAGTAGGTAGTATGTAGCAGGCTATTTCGAAAACAGCCATAGTTACATTTTGGAGGAGATGGGTGTCGGCTATGTGTGTAGGCTTCTGTGTAGGTACGGGAGCTATGCAGACCTACGTCATAAGCTTTGACGTCCATTCGATGCAGAAGTATAAACCAGACTTTACTGTTGCAAGGTTACTCAAGTTTACTTGTGGTACTTCCTCTTCCCTTAAACCGGTAAATCTGTTTAAAGTTGCTCAGTATACTTCATATTTGCATTCAGTCAATGGAATATAAAGAGAATGTGGAAACAAAGGATAGCGATCATCACATAGCATCAGCAGCAGCTCTGCACCTGGAAACTGTCCCCTCAAATCATCAAGTGAGGTTAGTTGCTCTCTAATAAGGACCTCTGCCATTGTTGCTGGTAAAGTTGTCATCAGAAGTCCAGCCCCTTCTTGATTGGTCCATGAGAGAGAGGTGACACTGATAAGCTCAATAGTGTTCCAAAATTCGAACAAGGTCACACTGAGGGAAATGAATGCACCTGGAACGTTGAGCTGCTTGAATTTTAAAAGAAAAAAAGATGCTTCTGGAACAAATAAATCACCATTACTGGACACAGGCCCTAAAACTGCCCTAAACTGCAGAACTTACCCCCAAAAAACACAGTGAAATATGTCCAAGTCCACGAGAGCCTCACAGTTTTTAACCTCACTGTGGAAATCTGCAGACAGGGTCAGTTTTCATTCTGTTGAAGGATGTTTTTTTTTTTCACCACACAGCATGGACGTGCATTATAATCCCTGTCAGGGCACACAGAGACGAGTGATTGTCCTGCACAGACAGCAGCAAAAATGATCACAGTAGGAAGATTGACAGCCTGAGGATGTCATGTTTAGATATGAGAGTCTGAGATTTCCACACAGTTTGTGTTTGACCTCTATCAGCCCAGTCAGTGGGGCCTGATAAACTGGGTTTAGTTCTTCTAGAAGGTGGTAGTGTGCTTTTCTAAAGCCACACATTTCTGTATTTTGGCAAAATCCTTTCAACATGTTATTTCAATCAATCCAAGCAATGAAATAGATGTGTCATTCAATAGTAAGCAGGAATGCTCCATATAGGGAACTATAGTGACTTTGTCGGGGTATGTCATACTGTGTATCAATAACATAGAGAATTTGATCCACCTATCTTACTCCTCAAAGGTAGATTGATCAAAATGAAAGAGGCTCTCAAACTGAACCTTGGGGAACGCCACATTAAAAGCAAATAGGAGAAAGCAGTTTCCCATTTTGACTCTGTGTACTTTTGATGGGGTGAACAGTTTTAACCAGGAGGCTGTACAGGCCCAGTTTGTTTCCTGCTTCATGCGACTTCTGTGTTTAAAGCTGATTAATGTGACATCATCCAACTTGATATTTAAGTCAAACATTATCTCATTTTTTGTGAGTATTATGGAAGAAAAGCTGCTGATATTCTTACAGACAATCTGATGTGATTTCCCCCGTGGCTGTGTTCAGGACGAGTGTTTGTCATGCAGCTGCACATCACGCTCTTTTCAAACTAATCCGTTTCTTATAGGGTCAGATGAGACTGGGAGTGTTGAGCTAAGAGGCACTCGCTCTGTCTGTTTCATTTAAAAGCTGCAGACAAGCAGCCACGACACAGTCAGCGCCCATGTGTGGAGTATTTTATAAAAAAAGTCCAGATATTTATCAGATGAAAAAGCACAGAGCAATAACAGAACTGTTTTAGGCCCAAAGTTAGACTTAATTTGGAGCTCTTCCATGGCTGTTCACTTCTTGTAAGATTAAAAAGTTGTTGTTTTATTGTCAGACCGAGTCAGGCAGACCTGAACACTATAACATGAATAATGAAGACCCAGCAGAGCAGGCTCTTTAAACTGTGTTAAACGATTGTGCCACAATCACAATCTATATGCAGTACAGCGAGTACTGGATTATTGTGTGTGTGTGTGTGTGTGTGTGTGTGTGTGTGTGTGTGTGTGTGTGTGTGTTTACTAGACTGCCAAAGGGATTATCCTTCATCTGTCTCCTTCACTAAGGGCCATATGTTTCTACACGAAGCCCCCAGCTCCCCTGAGCAGCACACATACACTGGACATACACACGCAAACACACTCACACACTAATACATGCACACACACAGACAGACGAGACCACACACTATGAGGCTAACATAGTAATGAATCAAGCACTACTGTATGCCTGCTTGTCCTCTTACTTCTTAAGGACACACACACACACACACACACACACACACACACACACACACACACACACACACACACACACACACACACACACACACACACACACACACACACACACACACTGCCCTTGGGAGTTTTGCATCACATATTTTTTGGTCTTTGCCAAAGTACCAGCTTTATAAAGCATGTCAGCAAACCACTGACCCATATTAGACATGGCCTGAAAGCATGCACACACATTAAATACACATATGATCACACACACACACACACACACACACACACACACACACACACACACACACACACACACACACACACACACACACACACACACACAAATGCATGCATGTAGATTTACTGCCTGTCTGCTCAGTAGTCTGTTATTTAACCAAACGGACAATCACCAGTCGAAGAGCAGACATGAAGTCAGGTCAGTGTGTGAGTGAGGTCAAAACTAATGTCTGAAAAACAAGAAACAGGGAGTCAGAAGTATAACTCAATAAGCAAAAGAATCTGTCGACACAACAGGACATGTTTACTCTCTACTACACTTAAAAAAGTCTGACGTGTTCAAGCAGACAAAAACAAGAACATTTATCATATATAAGGATGAAAGATTCATTTTCTCACCATGTAGGAAAATGTGCTGACATTCAGTCCTTTTGAAGGATCTTAAAAACAAGACCCTGACAAAAACAGAGAAAAATAAAACACTGTTCAAACAAGTGAGCATGTTGTTGTCTTTGCTCTGTGTGTCTTTAAGAACAGATTATTGCCCATGTGGTCTCATATTGACAATACAGAGTTAATTAAATTTAATCTGTTTTAATGTGTGAAGAGATTTAGAGGAAGGTCTTCTAATCATGGAATAAGATACTCTGCCTTAGCAAAGTGTTGATCTAACAGATTTAAAGTTCTGCTGAATCTGGACTCAAACATGGAGTCACAAGAGCACCTCTGTAGTGAGTGCTTGGGTCGGACTCTTTCAAAATGAGCTAAATCACCTGGCAGAAATGACAGTCTGCAGAAACAGTGGCCTAGCTTGCGTTCCATTTCTCCTTGCAGTTTCTCATTGGCTGATTGGCTGTTACCCGTGCTGTGGGTGGGACAATGCTGGAGACAGAGTAGTGACTGCAGACAGAGATGCGCGGCTGCATCAGAGCCAAAATAACCCAGTTTAAAATTGATCCCTTATCGGCCGTTGGGTTTAAAAAAAAGGCTGATGCCGATATGCGTCAAAATGCCAGATATCGGCGCCGATAATCGACCCGATCGATAATCAGTCGATCCCTACTCGATACAGTCCTGTCTCAGAGGTCTACTGACAATTCCTTTGACTTCATGGCTTGATTTGTGCTCTGACATGCACTGACATCTGTGTGATCTTTTATAGGCAGATGTGTGCCTTTCCAAATCAAGTCCAATCAATTGAATTTACTACTCCAATCAAGTTATAGAAACATTTCAAGGATGGTCAGAGGAAATAGGATGTACCTGAGCTCAATTATGAGTTTCAAAGCAAATAGTGGGAATACTTACGTATATGTGGTATTTGAGTGTTTTATTTTTAATTCATTTGCAAAAAATTCTACAAAACATTTTTCACTTTGTCATTATGGGGTATTGTGTTTAGAATGTTGAGGGAAAAAATGAATTTAATCCATTTTGGAATAAGGCTGTAACATAAAATGTAGAACAAGTGAAGGGGTATGAATAATTTCTGTACCCACTATGACCCAGCTTTCTAACTCATCACCTTGTTTTGCTAAATACTTGATTCTGATTGGTCAAAAACCTTTGACACCCACTTTGATAACCGTGATTAATACTGCAACAAGAGCAACGCCAGAGACGAGCAGTTCACACCTGTCATATCAAACCAATCCACAGAGAAGAGTTCAGACACATTTTACGCCTGCTGACACTGAAGCAGGAACGTCAGCATCATATTGGACTTGGGGTTGTAGTCCTAAGCCTTTTGGTAACTCTGTGTACATGGGGGTTGTATGCTGCTCTCTGGAGCCCTGTGGCATGCTACTTGGCTGACCCAGTGAGCTTCCCGATAGCCATCAATGTTCATTCCTCATCCAAAGTAACTGATCCTATCACTTTATCAGCAGCACTTTTTATTCAGTGACAAGAATGTTTTTCATCCATGTCCAGGTTAGCATAGTGATGGGAGTTTATACAGTCTAAAGATTCTGCAGGGAGTCAAAGCAACACAAATAGAAAATACAACAAGCAGAATAAAGAAACAGAGACAGTACAAAATACATATTTCATATCACTGGATCTGAGCTGGGTCTGTGGTGTAAACTCATTAGTGTGTGATGTGCAGTACACAGCGCCATCACACATGTAGGCAGCAGGTCAGGTGGTGGAGAGGAGCTCACATTGATTGACAGCTGTGGTTGGACGTGGTGCTGCATGCTAAAGTGGTAATCATTCAATTAACTGGAAAATCAATGACACCCAAAGCAGTGATCTGTTTCAACAATAGCCTGTCAGTCACACAGGGCCAGTTCACTTCATCCGCTCAAACACACATACACATTTACACACAGTATCTCTCTACCCTATAGGATATGTATAGCACATGTTGGGTCCTTAAAGAGGTGGTGTTGTGGTTTTTCCTCCTTAAGCCTTAATAAAATATAATGTTTATGTTCGTAAGAGCGACAAAAATGCTCACTGCTTTTACCTGATCTAATGACATCATACATAAATGATATTTTCCATTTAAAAAAAATATTCTAATCAACTTTGGTATTAATGAGAAATCTATATATTCTCAAGTTGTATAATTAACCGTTTAATTACCACGTGTTAGTGCCAGAGAGGGGACATTTATGGGGATGAAAACACTACAAATGGATTATCTTCTGAATGATACAAGGAAAACTGGATTTTGGGGGGGTCAATACAGTTTGTGGAAATGATGAAAACGTACAATTTTGGCCTTAAGGCGACCAAAATTGGACTGTACATTAAAATTGTTATAAATATGCCAGATGATAACATATGTTTTCCACTTTTTGAAAAACTCTTTCAATGACAGTCATTCATCACCATAAATAGAAACTAATTCTACTTTCAAAATGTAACCCTTTATTTATTTATTTTTTAAGTTTTTTGACAGAATTTCCTTTTTAATGAAAAAAACATAAGGAAAAGTAAATAAGCTGTGGTCTATAATTTCCCTACCTGTCACCATGTAAATACACCAGTCTTGAATATCAATATCAACACACAGAGACTGTTGTTGGTTGAATGTGAATGCAAAATTCCATGTAAGGCTCTAAAAACTGTAGCTAAAATTCCTATAAAGAGCCAACAAAATCATGCCATGAGCCATGATATTTGGCCCAAAGTGGAAACATGAAAAGGGGCTCATTCAGCTGAAAACCCTAAACATGTTACATTTTGAAGACAAATCTACAAAATCAAAGTTGTTTTTTAAAAATATGCAGATTTTTTTTCTGCATAGTAAATGGATTCAAAGTTTGAGCAACATATGCTTTTTAGATGGGGTTTCAATTAGAGCATTTTCCCATAAGGAACTCCTTACTCCAATTTTAGCTACAGATATATGTACAAACACACAAAATGTTTTCACTAAACACACACATACACCACTTCTAGACATCTCAAGATATGTAGTGAACACAACAAAGGCTTTACCAATTTGCCATTTGGTATTCATATAGTGGTAATTTTGCCCCTTGTGGAGAATGTAAAAATCCCAATTTTGGGTCCCTGTGGTGTGGTTCACGTTAATGTGTAACTCAGAACTTAATTTTCACTGTACTAATTACAGGATCAAACATTTTGCTTTTAAATGGATTTCAATGGGGCCATTTTGGTCCTAAGACCACAAAAGTCCCTAGTTCCGGGGTAAAGTTCCTCTGGTCGAATAAAAAGCCTTTAGAGAGACAGTAGCTGAAATGAGGGGTTTTAAAGACAGCAGCCTGAGATCAGTAAAGAGTGTTTGAGCTGTAAATCATTCAAAGCTGCTCCAGAGGAATCAGAGGGACGAACATGAGGATAACACCCTATCTTTAAACACAGGCTGTGCCAAAATGAGCACACTGTCATATATTATTCATACTTTGTGCAGAGTCATACTTGAAATTTAGTATGTGTACTACATTGGCAAGGATTTTCAACTATGAGATGGAAGCTCCTCGAAATGGATCACGGCTCTTCAAGCTATCCAACAGCAGAGCTCACCAGCCAAAAACAAGAAACATACAAATGTGACCAACATTTAGATATGGGTATTGAATGGTTTATACGGCCCAACAGGCCGTAGCTTGGCTACAAAAGCTTGGACTGGAAATATGTGATTAATGAAGTCACTTGATGGCACTAGTATACTGGTAATGTTAAGTTAGTAGGCAGTACATGCTGTCTGTGCTTATAAGTAGCTGGTACGTTAAAATGTGGTTTCAAACACTACATGCCAGACTGAATATGACCTGTGGGTTTTCTTTTTGTAATCAAGTCTTTCTATTTCCCCTCTGTTCTAAAGTAAAACACTGATCATTCTAGAACATCTCTGAGATGTTGAATGTCTTGTTGCCCTACAATCCTCTAAATCATCTCCCCTCTGCATCCAGTGACCCTCCTGCCAACATAATAGCTTCATTTCAGCTCATCTCTGTATGCATCACATGAGCCCAGAGTCACAAACATCCATCTCTGCTGTCACAGGGCAAATTAACATGGAAATTGGTGTGTTGCATTTTGGAACGAGCGAACAGGGCTTTAAACGACACGTCCCCTCCCTTTCGTCCGTCCTTCTCTGTCTCTGTCTCTTTCTCTTCTCTCAGGCCGTTGGCCCTCCTCCTTCTCAGACCTGGTGGGCGTTTTTGCCCTGACACCGGCCTAATGAATGAGGGGGATGATTTATGGAGGAGGGAGAAAGAGGAGAAAGGAGGGATGCATGGAGGGAGGGGAGGTGAGGGGGGCATGGAAAGGGTAAGGGGTGTCAGGTCACACTGCAAAAGGTCACCAACGTAAATCTTCTCATTGTCTTATCTGCTGTCTTTTGCTCTCTCCAACAACCTGCTAATATAACACGCATTCAGATCTTTGTGAGGGCACACAAGAACCTGCTACTGCTCTGCAAAGACAGCAGCAAAACAAGCTTTTCAAAAACACAATAAAGTGACATTTACAAAACATGCCAACACAATATAAGGCTTGATTAGTTCCCCATCTCTGATCTGGACACTAAAGTTTGTTTTTGACCTTCAGCTACTCACTCAGTGAGTCTGATAAGCCTTGATGAGACTTTTCAAAAAACACCCAGTTCCTATATTTGGCATGAAATCAATTAAAGTAACTAGATCAACAATTTTATTTTGTTTTAGTGCATTTATTAAATATCAAACATGCTTTACCCAGCTGTGTTAAACAATTGATTCTGTTGGATAATTCTCACAAACAACAGGGATGCCGGGGACAACCTGATCACACGTCATATAAAATCACTCCACAAAAAGTAGTCTGTCTCATTCCCCCTCTGCCTGTTGACACTGTGGTAATAACGTTACTGTGCAGGCTTGTCTTGAGAGTGGGGAAATAATGACATTTAGTGGGCACAGATGTGAGAGGAGCTACTAAGCCCCAACTATCTCTGATAGGGAAGATCAATCAATCAAACAAACGTTATCTCGAGACGCTTTTCCAAACAGAGCAGGTCTAGATTGTACTCTATGTTATATTATTAACAAAGACCCAACATGATAAGGTCACATTGCAGCATTTGGCTAGTTGGACTGGCGAAGACAAACTTCCTTTAACAGGCAGAAGCCCCGACTAGACTCATGTTAGATAGCCAACTGCTGAGACCATGCTGGGGTTGGAAAGATGGATAGAGGAGATTCAGAGAGAGAGAGAGAGAGAGAGAGAGAGAGAGAGAGAGAGAGAGAGAGAGAGAGAGAGATGATAGTGATGAAATGGATAGTAGTAGTTGTTGCTGCTGGAGTCCGGCACATCCGTAGCAGCAGGCCGTCTACAGCAGAGAGCCAGAGGAACCTACGAAGGGGAGCAGAGCTTTCAGTCGCTCTGCTCCCGAACTCTGGAACTCACTCCCACCAGACATCCGTAACATTGACTCACTTCCCCTATTCAAATCAAAACTCAAAACCCATCTGTTCCAAGCTGCATTCCCTGTTAAACTTCACTGCTTCATTTTAACTTGGTGTTACTTTGCTTGTTGTCTTTATTCATTTTATCGTGTTGTTTTTACTGTGTTTTTAACCTCTCTGTAAAGTGTCCTTGAGTGCTTAGAAAGGCGATTTAAATAAAATGTATTATTATTATTATTATTATTACGAGATAAAGCAGCTCCAGAAAGGTCTACAGTTAGTAACAATTAAAGTGGCGCAACATCCTGTCCTGCAATCAAGGCAATGGCAGCAGAGCTGGTGAGAGCATCTCTGAGCTTCTGAGCTCTACAAATTCACTTAAACCAGAAGAGGTAGAGATAACAGCAACAGTGCCTAAAGTCATGACATTTGCCTCATTTCAGTTTAAAAGGCGAGTCAACGTCAGAAGGAGAGCTGAATGAGGACAGAAATGTAAACACCAATATTCCAGCAGAAGAACTTTTACTATCATCTTTCCTACATAACATGTTGTCTCATTACTCCCTCATATTTAGGTCCATGCTTTGGACCCCCTAAATCAGCTACAACAATGAAATAATGTGTAAGAATAACTCAGAAAAACTGTTGAATAA
This sequence comes from Notolabrus celidotus, assembly GCF_009762535.1. NCBI lineage: Eukaryota > Metazoa > Chordata > Actinopteri > Labriformes > Labridae > Notolabrus > Notolabrus celidotus. The sequence goes on from NC_048276.1 coordinate 27,081,131, forward strand.
CAAATGAAATATTATATATCACTCACAGGGGACTTTTGATCTTCACCCGCTACTTTTACAAATAATCCTTAAATTAGATTTTGGATGACTGCACATATGTACTGGAACTTAAGCAGGATTATGACTTCAATACTTTCACTTGTATTCAGGGGTTCAACTGGGATTTAGCCTATTGTGTGTTTGTGTGTGTGTGTGTGTGTGTGGGGGGGGGGTCTCTGGGGTTTTAGGGCTGCCATGGTTGTACATGCAAAGACAACAGAACCTAACTAATACTTTTGACCAGCTGTTCTGTAAATATTACAGGATGAGATGATATGCTGCTCTGAACATGGAGGCTCAGCAGAGTCTTTCTGGATACTGAAGGCAACGCATTAAATCTGACCCCATAACAAGTCTGCAAGCTTCCTCCTCTGTACTCCACTTATCTCTGAAACAAATTGACCTCTTTTATTAGAATAATAATGGTGATACTGAGAAAAAACGGTGTAAGCAAAGTGATAGCAAATTGAATCATTTCATAAACTAAAAATGTTTAACTTTTTAAATTTTTAATAAAGTATAAAATAAATCTTCGCTTTTTATGCCACGTTGGAAACTAGCTTACTTTACTTTGTCATAGATGAAACACGCTCTGATTTACTTCTCAAACTGAAAGCTAGCTCATGCATATTATCATGCATCAAAGCTGAAGTATTGCTTTGTAAAATCCAAACATTGGTTTCCTTTGGAGATTACTCTGTGTTTTTTCACTGTGCTGTGCATGTTTCCCCCACTTTCTCCAGCCCTAATTTCTGTTTCATTGTCTGCCTTTATTTAATAGGACAGCTGAACAGAACAGAAATTAGGGGTGGAGAAAGTGGGGGAAACATGCACAGCACAGTGACACAATCAGGAGTCAAACTTGGGACCAAAGGGGGCGTGCTCTGCCTACTGGGCTAAACCAGCACCCCAAATGAAAACATGATTAATGCAGCAGATCAGTTTATAAATGGAACATTCTGTTTTTGAAAAGTTTTTCTGTTGTCTGCAACTAAAATACGTCTGGAGTCAAATTCTTAGTACACTGGAAACATTATTTGACACTGTCCTTCTCTGGAGTCCCGCCACATGGATTAGCCAACCTTTCATCATCCAAACAGCCTTTACAACTCTGCTAGCTGGACGACTTACAAACACTCCCTCCTTCCAACAACAACTGTCTCAGGGAGATTCTAAGTCGTATCCAACACGGGAAGATCAGATTCTCACTTGCTGTGTCAAAAAGTTCATTTGACAAGACCTGGAGACCCTTCACCGATTATTAAATCAAAACCACTATTCACCCAGATGAGGTTTAGTTTATTATATCTTTATTTATCATTTATTTATAATTGATGTCATTTTTAATATTTAATCACATTGTTGATGTGTTTAAGTACTGCCACTGGTTGCCTGTCTCTTCTTTTTCACCCTGTCACTGCTTACATATTATGCACTGTAATTACAAAATCAATAAAAAGAAATACGAAAGAAGGAAAAGTTTTTCTTTCTATCTTTCCATCATCCATTTGTCTTCCACCTGTGTGTGACTGGTGCTCAAAAGAAAGACCCTGCGAGCCTTATGTGCTCTGTATCTGCAGATAAAATGTGTTAGTGTCTAATCTTTGATGATTCACAGAAAGTGAATAATAAAGTTGAAGACATGTAGAATGAGTCTTCCCCTTTCTCATTTCTAAGGCAGTAGGTCAGTGTGCTTTTCCAAAGCGAGGAGTAGTAATATTTGAAGTGGAGTTATATGCGGTTCTTGTCAACAGTAAGTGTAATACCCACAGTCGATCCCGCTCAGCTCGGCCCCTTTGTTGAGAAACGGACCAGAGTCCAGGAACAGAAGCTAGACTATCAGCCTATGGGTCGGAGTTTAAAAAACTCCAATCAAAACACAGATGTCAGTGTAACAGTTTGCTCTGTTTTGGAAACTTTTCAAACTTTCACTTTGCCATCAGAAAGCCAATTTGTTATGGTGCTAATTGTGGATGCAGTACTTGTTCTTCCGCCTACAGCACACTGATCAGCTGATCAGGTTTGCAGGCTTTAAAGAGACAAAAATATATCCAAACAAAAAACTGAGACTGAGAGTTTTTCTGACGGAGACAATGACATGCTCTTTACTGTGAACACAAAGAGGGCACCTTTATGACCCAGAGTTTACAGAGGAAGAACGCCTCACTGAACGTTGCTGTTTTACCAACTTTCTTTAATTTTCAGAAGTTCAATCAGAAAACAAGAAAACTGAATTCAAGCGTGTTTTCAGAGTAAGTGTTCAGATCACACAAACAAGGGGGTACAACTGAATATTTCAAAAAAGTAAATGAAAGCTCTACAGATCAGTTCTTCAGTCCAACACAATGCATGATGTAAGTGATGGGCGGTCGCTGTACTATGGAAGCTGGAAGTATGGTGATTCTGGGTCATAGGCTGAAATTGCACAAGGATCAGAAAGTTAGCAGGGTATGACCATAGACTGTAAATACAAATTGACAGCGTTGCTCCGCCTCTTCCTGTTGTACGGTTCTGAAGCCAAAAAATCCCGCCATTGTGCAGCCACGGTAATTTCTGTCGGCACAGTAATGAGCTCCGCACATTTATCCATATGGGTATGATGCAAGTGATCGGGAAAGGAGACAAAAAAATGTTGAATTAGACCCACGTTAACCAAAGTATGATGTACACCATCATGAAATAAAGCACCCATTCAAAAGCCTGCAACAACATGAAAAAACAGACCAAAACCTGCTCACAGCTGTGTTTTTTTATAGGCATAAATATATCAGACCCTCAACATTTGTCACATTTCTCCTACATGCTCCTTTTGAAGGTTTGGTTTTATGTTTTCACTCTGCTGCCCCCTCCATCACCTCCATCTGTGTACCACCACAAAGCTGTGCAGCAGCATCTCAGCATGCTCCCTGTTGATCTCACAGCACAGAGAGGAGAAATACACTGCGGGCTGTTCATGTATACATGTGTAACAGTGTGTGTGTGTGTGTGTGTGTGTGTGTGTGTGTGTGTGTGTGTGTGTGTGTGTGTGTGTGTGTGTGTGTGTGTGTGTGTGTGTGTGAGCCTGTGAGTTAGTCTGTTTGTGTATGCCGGGACACGGAGGGCATGTAGAGAGCTCTGGAGGGTAATGCACGCCTTGTCTCAGGTGGACAGAGGGGAGAGGGGGTGTGTGTTGCTCTGTCAGAGGAGAGAACGCAGCAATTTCATGCTTCTCAGTGCGTACAGCAGCACTCAGCCAGGTGCAATGCTCCGTGAAGTCTGGGGAAGAATGAAGCAAAGAGGATTAAGAAACAAACAGAACTTCAGCAATAAGGCACTTTTTGTTTTTATTTATTTATTTAGGTGTGACTGAAAAGTTAAGGGGCAAATGTGTATGTTGGTTAGCACCAGCCATGGCCTCTCAGTGGAGTACCAGTCCTCTTGAGAATACAAGGGTTTTCTTTGAGTACTCCAGCTCCACAAAAGTCTGCGTTAGCTGGAGCTTATTGACAACTCAGAGCCTATGACCACATAACTATGACCCAAACCCAAGAGTTTTATTATGGCCATGAAACAGAATCTTAAAGATACAGTGTGTAGTGTTTAAAGTTGCACTGGTAGTATTGAAAGGTACAGTGTGTAGTATTTAAAGGTACAGTGTGTAGTGTTTAAAGGTGCACTGGTAGTATTTAAAGGTACAGTGTGTAGTATTTAAAGGTACAGTGTGTAGTGTTTAAAGGTGCTATGGTAGTATTTAAAGGTACAGTGTGTAGTATTTAAAGCTATATTTTGGGGGGTATGTTTGCCTTTATTAGATAAGATAACTTCAGAGAGATTTGAATGTGGGGAGCAGAGAACGTGGGAAGACATGCAGCAAAGGTTGTGGCCGGGAAACGAACCAGTGACTGCTGGGATGAGAACTACATCCTTAAATGGGTAATTTTTAAAGGTGGAGTGTGTAGTATGTTAAGGTACAATTTGTAGTATTGCAGTGTGGTACTTACATATATAGAGAGAACAGACTGATAGGACCAAATCGCTCATTGAAAAGCTGGGAATAATAGAACCTGACATATATGTCAACCATTTGATTGTCTGGGTGTCTCTTATGTCTACATGAGTCTCATGTTTGACCTTTAACAGAGTTTTCCACAAACGCTTCCTCTGAAATACTGTCTTGGTGTTTCAAAGGTTGAGGGTATTTTTATTAATGATTGAGAAATGAATTACTTTAGTTGTCAGACTTCTACACAGAGAGAGCAAAGCTGAGCTTAAGTAAGTTACAGATGATATATTAGTCATAGACCTCGCTTAGATGGACCACTTGGCTGATTAAAACCTTTTGAAGAATGAATACTGAAAGAACCTAAGCCCAAAAACAAGGTGAGCACAAGCTAGCTGTACCTCCACGAATACAAAAAACAAGATCCTGGCATTCTATATTTGGTGATTCCAGTGTTGTCCTTAGTGTTGTTAGCATCCACTGCTAGATCATGTAAGGTAACTTTTCAGATATAACACTGAATCACTGAGTCCAGTTCTACACCTCCTTAGAGTTTCAACAAAGAAATAATGAAGGCTGGGATCAGCAAATGTCTTTTATTTTACATTTACAAAACAACAAGAGTACAAAAAGGTCAGTCCACAGACGTGTTTTTGTTTGTTTTGGAAGGAGTATATGCAAATTCTCACAACTGCAGCAAAAAGTTCCTCAGACAAAGGAAGAGAGAGCAAGGGGAGGGGTTACAATCAAACTTTTATAAAGCCTGTCAGTCTGCTGGCACACAGGAACACTTTGCTGCAGAGGAACCAGAGGAACATAGAAAAGTTTGACATTCTTAGCGGACTACATGGGCGCAGGGAGAACCCGCTCGTTTTGGCTTTCCGACCAGCAAACACACTTTGTGCTTCATATTTTCTGTTGTTTTGCCATCACAACAAGAGAGTGCAACAGTAGTTAATGCTTTTCCAAAAGTATACATTTTGACAAAAAAAAGGTTGGCACATTCAAGAAGACATGAGCGTTTTATAGTAACAGACTTTTTTTAACATCGGTTTTTGTTTTTATCCTCATAAATACAATATACGTCTCTTTCCCTGTATCCAGAGCCCACAAAAGAACAGTACAGACACAGGTATTTACAAATCAAGGAGAGCTCATAAATAATCATAGTAATACCAAAAACAGGATGGACAGTCCGTTCTTTCTTTCACAGCATTGACACACAGTCCAAACTTGTCTTCTTGTCCAGCTTATTGTGTCCACAGTGGGTGGATGGAGGAGGGTGGAGGCAGCAGAGGTACACTGACAGAGTCACTGATGTCCTTATCTCATTTCCTGGAGAGACAGAAACAATTACAAATTAGTTGCAATAAAATCTAAAGACTGTGATTCCCCATCTGACAGATTCACATCCACCTCTGACTCTGATCTGAATCAACACATATAATCACTACATCTGCTCAGCTGGTTTTAACAGAGCAGAATGAGCTTCACACATAGGCAAAATTGAAATCCTGACCTGAAACCGCAGTCATCAGAGGAAGGTTAAACTTTGTGTTTAAACTCTCATAGTTAATGGACACAGCTTAAACACAGGCCTTCGTCTTACAGACATTTGCTGATTGGTGGAAAGATTTCAGACTTTTTCTTTTCATCTGCTCTTTAACATTCTGATCACTTTGTGGTCTGTGGTATCAGGCTGAGTCAGTTTTGTGTGGTAGTGCAGGATCAAAAACGCTCTTTAATCTGTTTACTCCCAAACTAGGCTCCATGTCCTATCAATATTTGATCTTATAAGCCTACATTTGTTTCAAAAGAGACCCATGAGAGCAAACACACACTGTTCAGATGAACTCAACTACACCGGTTGTTATGTCTCTTTAGTGATTTTAGTGGTGTTTTTAAAAAAGAAACATACTAGATATTTGAATCCATGTCACATCAGCTCCCGAGCCCCCTGATCCGCCCAACACAACCCCCCAGGTTACAGACAGAGATAACAGTCAGCTGCACCACAGGAAGTCAGGGAAACCTAATCCAGACTTCCTATGGAAACACCTCAAACTTTATTACTCGGGAGGTCACGCTTTCATGTTCTCAGGAAGGCGTGAAAAAGCCAGCACAGGTCAGTGAGGGTCAGTCGGGGGGGTCAGATAGTCCTGGCTGCTCTGTGGGAGGGTGACCCAAGAGCACGAGACATAAGGAAGCTCTGTGTGTGTGTGAGAGAGAAAAGAGCCATTGTATGCGTGCGTGTCATTTTTACTCGTGGCTTAGCTACGTTCCCGTGTCAGATGTTCGCGGAGGTCGGGTTGGAGCGACCCATGGCGAGGACATCCTCTCTGTCTGCTCACTGAGGCAGCTTTACGGTGACGCCTCAGGTTACAGCGATAAAACTTAACAACTGCAGCTCTGACAGAAGCATCAAAGCTGACACACAGCCTGCTTTCTCATAAAAACAAGTTTACGTCGGCCAAGAACAGTTCAATGTCAGCCCTCAATGAGTAAGCTATACCAGTTCACTTTAACCAGCTTCATGGCTCATCTGAAGTTAATCTCACTCTGAATGTGGGGTTATTTCAATGACCAGACTCTGGTTAACCTGTCTTTAAGTAGAAACTAACTATTATGTTTAAGTTAAATTAAGTATTCTTTAAGAACAAACTGCCTTTAACACTGATATCAGATATAACTCGGTCAACTCAAGTACATACTTCAGTTTAAAGACTTAACGCTGCAGTTTTCACTCTCTTTATACAGGTATTAAAATTGATGGAAAACCATGATGCCTTTAAAGAACCCACAAGGACATTCATATTTTACTTTTGCATCAAATCAGTATGTATGATAATAATATCACCATAATGTAATATGTTAAGAGTATTCTTATTTAAAGTTGAATTTTAGAACGATATTTCACATTTTAATCTGTTCGTCTGCCAGAGAATGACATCAAAAATACCTGAAATGAAAACAGGAAAGCTGATTACAAAGCCTTACATCTGTTTATGAGGTGAGTGCCATATTGGAAAAGCTGAACTCAACCGAACCTCTGAGAAGTAAAGAGGCGGGCTTTGAGCCTCCTCACCAATAGCTACAGTGTTCCCGCCTGTCAATCAAGTCAGCCGTGCCTCTTATAATGGAAAACTCGTCATCTTAATATGTTCTTAACTGCTTCGTAATGAAATAATTCAACCCCTGTATAGTGTGTGCCGACAGAGAAATGAGCTATCCACACTAAACACATTTCTTGTACGAGGCTGTAAATGTGTTCATTTATGCTGTAAAGATCGTCTTTTTTGAATCGGTGTGTATGTGGTTTTCTGTATTAGTTTTTAACACTTCCGTATTGGTTTCAAGTCTCACGGCCCGAGGTTGCCACTTGAATAAAACACCTGTAAGTAAAATCACTGTGTTTTAAAATCAAGATTCTTCCTCTAGGTAGTTCTCAAACATTTCACTTGTATTTGATCCACATTATCTAAATAATTAAATACAGATTGATTCAGAACATTTTCCCATAAAAAGATAATTCTTTAATTACTTTAATTTTAGATAAGCATTACTGGTAAGAAGATATGAATTCCTTATAATACAGCCTTTTTCAACACAACAGCACCAGCAGTTGCTGAATGCAAGCTTTCAACATAGAAAACTCTTTGTGTCGGGCAAATCAACCTGTACAGGTTATCATTTGTAATTTCTAAACATGTAGTATAATGTAAAGGTTATAGAACTATGATTTTTTAAACTGTCAGCTAGTTTTCTAAATATTAACCAAAGCTCCTAGATATTTATCCTCGATATCCTTGAGTTTTTAATGTAGCTGCAGCCTCTGGTTTAAAGATCTTTTTTCAAGTAGTTTATAGTGAAGTCATTCCTCATGTCAAGACCACGGTGCGAGCACAAAACTGAAATCTTGTCTTTGTACGAGATAAATGATAAATTATGTCATTTTTTTCTTCTTCCTGTAGCAGTGGCTTTAGATGTCTGAGGGTTCTTTGAGATTGTGCTGTTCTGGTGGAAGACTAAATGAAATACTTTCAGTAATCCAGTATTTCTTCATTTCTCTGCCTGTTTTGTGTTTGAGAGCTTCGTTTCTGCAGCAGCTTGTGGTTCAGCATGCTGCTCAAAGACACTCTGAAGTATGTAAAGGTAGCAGGGGATCGACCTGCGAGCCCTGTGAGTATTTCTGCTCTACCTCCTGAACCGTATCTGTGTAAACTCTCACACTTTGAACAACTTTCCCTGCCCTCTCTCAGCTCCCTCCTCTGTGTACCTACAGGATCGTTGAGGGACACTTCATAAGTGTTGCCTCGCTCACATAAATCCCCCACAGAGCGTCCCGTTCGGTTGCCTCGCCTGGCTCTGCCATTAAAAACAGCAGCTCGTTGTGAGGGAGCCTGCGGGGGGTGCATTTGAAGGAGCGCTCCCACCGTGAAGAGCTGCCTCTGAAGTGCATAGCAGAGAGAGAAAGAGGGGTGGGCATGCACACTTAACATTGTTTCTTACTGTAAAAACCCATTCTGAGTAGATGTTAATGGTAGATCTGTACGTCGCTGTGTGTGGGCAACCAGGGAATGTGGAGGCTCCTTTCACGCACCCACACATATAAGATTATGTGTGTTTTATGGAGCGAGAGTAATGATATGTAGATAAAACTAAACCAGATGAGTGTCTCCATGGCACTCTTTGTTCCCAGGCCTCATAAATATCTAAAAGCATCAATTATTCAGACCGTTTGAGGTGAAAAGAGAACGCTCCTGCAGAAGTAAGGAAATCATTAGCTCGTACCTCGTTGTGTTTTCTGGCTGAGTTGAGCCCTCGGGAGCCCGTGGAACCTCTGGAGGAGGAGCTTCCTGTGGTCGAGCAGTTACTGGACATCTGACTCCTGGAGAGGTACCCGGCCTTACTACTGCTGCTGTACACCATCATGTCTTCATCTGTGGACAAGAGAAACAGGAGGGCTTAAAGTGAAGTCAATTAGCTTGTTGTCTAAAGGCATGTTGGGTCTCAGTGGAAGAATGGAGGTTACACACAGAAGACTTTGTCAAGACACACAACATATTCATTTTAAAGCTTGTTTCTCTTAAAAGCTCATTCCTTGTCATCACTGTTAGCCAGCTGTTCAGAGACCCTCAGATTGAGACTGCAGGACATGTTGCGTACCCCGTTTCAGATCTGAACTCCAGGGATGTATTTGAGTTTATATGGACGCAAACAGAAACAGAGCTTGTTGATTGGGTCATACCCATAGACTGTATGAAATAATGGCGTAGTATTCGTGATGTGTTCCCGTCCGGGAGTCAAGTCAGTCATGTCCTTATTTGGGCAAAAACTCATAATCTTAATATCTTCTGAACCACTGCGTTAGAAAAAATTCACCCCGTACAGTTTGTGCCGATAGAGAAATTAGCTTCGTAGACCGAAGCCGTTTTTTGAACCAGGCTGTAAACATGTTTATTTCTGCTGTAAAGATCATCTTCTTTGAATTGGTGTCTATGTGGTTTCCGGTGTTTCTGCAGCCAGCCTCAAGCGGATTCTCAATGAATTGCAGTTTATAACACTTCCGCATGGGCTTAATAGTTTGAGACCGGAGGTTGCCGCTTGGTCATACCATCATGACATGCCCTTCCCTTAGTCGTCACATCCCTTTAACTCGACCCTTGTCCTGAGACAACAAACATCTTGTCTGGCAGTGATGAATTCCCCATGAATAGCTAACTGCATGCACGGCTGACCTTGCTGTTAATGCTAGAAGTGTTACATTCTGCATTTTAAAATGCTACCACCTCGTATACGTAAACACGTGAAGCTCTTCCCGAGAGGTTCCAATGTCTGGAAGTGTCATCATCACTGTGTTCTGATCATCGTCATGTGATCTGGTTTTCAGGGATGATAGTGTAAATGAGACGGTTTGTTAAAATGTTCAGACAGATAGGAACACTTTTGCTTTGATACAGTTTCTAAAGGTAAACAGAGGTGTGGCCATGGCCTCAGGTCACACCGTATCTGCTGAAGACCTGACTGTTAAGTTGCTTTAGATTTAAAGCTGAAATATGGTCGGAGTTCCTTCGCTGCTCTTTATGTAGTTCTGGTGTCAGGTAAGCTCATTAGCTGATATCATCTCATTGTTTGAATTTGGGAACCAGCTTAATGTATGGGTGTCTTTTGCCACAGTTGCACACAGTGTTATAGTACCACTGTAGTACTCGAGTCCAGGACTGCGTCTCAAGACCAACTGAAGTCCTGACTTACAGGACATGTGCACTTGTCTTCACCTGCATGTCTGTTCTCATGACACCTTAGCAACAGTTGCTGTCAGGATGATTAAACAGGTGACACAGATCATGTGTTTGCTTAACGCATGAGTAGCATGTTTGATATTTAAAGGTATATCGCAGAGGAGCTGGAAACCACCTCTGTCCAGGGTGCTCCCAGAAGAGGAGGGGAGATGTTTAGGTGACTCTGGGCAAGCTGCCAGCTACTGGTAACCGTCCAGTGTGTTGGTTAGTTAAATTCAGATCGATAGCAGATTTGTTTTTGTTATTAGACCCCGCCTGAGTCATCCCTCTATTGTGGTAACACTAAGTGCGGCTCCACATTCAGACACACTGCAGAGCTAAAAACGCTGCAGTGCATAAGAAGGTACAATGAAGCATGAATATGGTAGAATCTGAGCATGGTTACAACAGAGGAACCGAATTCTTCTGTACTCAAATAAAAAAAACGTGTTATAATTTCATTCCTGAATCTGACTCTGCTTCCCTCAAACTGAAGAAGAACAAACTGTCTCACTGTCTGTGTGTCTCTGTCCCGATCCTTTCCGCTGGTGGCTGCTGCTGCTGAACTCGCTCCTCTCCAGGGAGGACACGGCTCCGTTCATCACACCGCTGCCCTCTACACTCCCCTTAGGGCCCAGCAACCTGTTCTCCTCTGGGGGTGGCTCTGGAGGTGGGGGCAGGTCTGAACAGAGAGGTGGAGGAAAAAGCATGCATGAGGAATTAGGACACATTTGCTGTATTTTTTCAGCTGCTGCATTCAAGCTAATTTTAGCGTCAGGCCTCTTATCGCTCTGAAAAGAGATCATTTGTTTTTGTTTGTACGGTTTTCATGCATAATTGACTGAATGTGTGTTGGTGCTGACAGGTTTAGAAACAGGATGAATTTAATTAACTCTGACTCTCTGCTTGTAGATCTGTGGTTTGAAGAGCGTGTATATAACCGGAGCTCCAGGCTCACTTCCTACAGTCCCACCAGGGCTGTAGATGCTGTATAAATATAGCTATATATACCTATACATCACAGATATGTGTAACTGGTTTATTATAGGATGTATGTCCTCACACAGTGTCCTGAATGTTGTATGATTTTGAATAACTGAACATGATTTTTGCTTATCTTTGCATACTTCGCTTCAGACACTACTTGATGTCCTATGATTGTCACTGTCTCACAATATTAAATCTTATTTACACCTCTACCTGAACTCTAACAGTAAACATGTCATTTTGTGTCTCTCACAGGATGTGGTGAGTGACTGTGATACATGGAGCAGATATGATTCCCCTGACCTTCAGGTAGACTGATCCACTCACCTCCTTGTAAATCTCTCCTGTAGGCTGGGGTCTTCGACGCCTTTTTCTTCACTCGTGATTTCTGGTTTGGTGGCGTGCATGAATCTGCCGGGGAGCGACTGTGGACTGTGTGAATAAAGAGGAGACGAGAGAACATCACAAAGTGCCAACACATCAGTTCATCTTCAGTCTTTTATTTTAGTCTGCATATATTTACTACAGATAAGAAATCTACTTCATTATATATTTTCATTAAAATAAATCTGAAAGAGTGCGGCCGTCTTATGTTCAGGGTTCAGCAAATAACTGCTAATATTCGTCACGGCAAATGTACCACTCATAATTAACGCCATCACTAACTGTCACAGCGTCAGAGGACTGAGAGATGACGAAACAGTGACCGGAGCAAAGGAGCACAAAGCAGGATAAGATACCTGAGACTGTTTTTTAAGGAAAGGGTTATCAATGCAGCAGAGACATCTGACTGTCAACAGTCATAAAAATCTGGTGTCAGAGTGTGAAATGACTGAAGTTGGGAAGCACAAAAAGATCATCTTAAAATGCATGTGTGAGTATGTGACTTTGGACTTCAAAGGGTCTTGATCTAAAAGATAATCCTGAAGGGGGTCATATAGAGGCAGGCACCCTCACTACTTTTAAGAGTCGGCTTCAAACTTTCCTTTTCGATAAAGCTTTTAGTTTGAACTGGCTCAGGCTTGGACCAGCTCTTAGTTATGCTGCTATAGGCCTAGACTGCCAGGTGAACTGACACACTGGGATCCTGCCTTTCCCCTCTCTTTCATATAGCTGCATGTCACTTACTTTAAAACTCCCTGTCCCATTAAAGTTACTAACCATAGATGTTTCTGGAGTCCCTGTGCTCCCTTGTCTCGTAGGTTCCTCTGAGTTGCTGCCGTGGATGGCCTGCTGCTACTCCAGCTGCTTCAACTATCACTATCTGTCTCACCCTAATCTCTCTCTCTCCATCTCCTCTGTCCCTCTTTCCAACCCCAACTCAGTCGAGGCACATGTCTAACATGAGTCTGGTTCTGCTTGAGGTTTCTGCCTGTTAAAGGTAGATTGCCCTTGCAGCTGTAACTTGCTAAATGCTGCAAAGCAATTGAGATCAGACTGAGCCCTGTCTGTAAGATGGGACTGGATCTTATCCTGTCTTGATGTGGGGTTTTTGTTAATAATATAACATAGAGTATGGTCTAGACCTGCTCTTTTTGCAAAGTGTTGTGGGATAACATATGTTGTGATTTGGTACTATATAAATAAAGATTGATTGATGATTGATAATCAGGGTCAGGTTATAAATTATTATTTTTTTTCATATTTGATCTGTGTGAACGTTCAACAGTTTTAGATATATGATTATATTTATTTTCCAGTGTGCCCTCATACTTCTGTCATATTTGAGTAATACCACATGAGAGGGAGTTATGTGCTGAATCAGAGCCCTGCTGTGATTGGTTGGAGGCAGGAGTCTGCAGGCAGGAGATAACCACAGCACAGCATCACAACCTGAGTGTGACGCTGCAGTTCAACAAGATGGAGATAGTTTCTGTCCCATAGACTCAACTAGTCCTTCAACCCAACTAACACTGGGCTGTTGCCGAGCAACCCAAACATTGTGTCCAAGCGGCTGCTTGGTGTTGTGTACATTTATTTCATAGTGTCAGTTTGTCATGTAACCACAGAGTCCAATCTGGTGTGTGATACTGAGGCGTGAAGTGATGAAGACTCACACTGTCTTCGTGAACACACACCTGAGGCAGAGTGGTACACGTGGTTTACAGTCACAGTGATGATGAGCTCTACATCAGCACTCATTCAATACCTCAGTCCAATCAGAATATAAATGTGTTTATGAACTTATTCTGAAGGTGTCTCATTTATCACTTCAATCTATTTCTGTGTTCTATTTTATATCCACATCTACATATTTACATAGACACAGAGCACTCAATGTATTCAGTGCATATGGATTCAATTACATATCGTAAGTCATCTCAGTTCTAATGGGAATGACTGTTCAGCTCTCCTGCTCTTGTTTGTTTATATGTGTATTTATGTGCACATGTTGTGTGTGTGTCTGCAGCAGTCTGTGTACCCGGTGTGTTGATGCTGACGTTGTCTTCATTCAGAGCTGGCCCCGGGCCGTTGAAGCAGCGGTGAGCAGGACTCTGGCACTGCAGCGTGCCAGCCTCTGATGAGCCGTGATGCTGTTGGCCCGAGAGGTTGGGATTGGACTGGGTGAGCAGCGGGCTCGGCGCCTGGGGAACTGGCACTGGACCGCAGGGTAACCTTCTGCTGTGGGAAGTGAGGACAACATGTTACCGCAAAGGACAAACCCGAGGAATCAGAGGCTCAACCTGGTCCAGAGTGAGGGTTTTAAAGTAAATATTAAACTGTTTGTGTTTTTATTCTGTGTTCTGTTGTTTATGTTTGGTCTTTGATGCATCGTTCATCATGCAGTTAGAGGATTAACAACAAACAAAGGCACATGTGTATCTGTGTGTATTTTCACTTTAGCTAAACAGTATTAGTGCAGTTAGTTACACAGTTCTGCTGAAATAAATTAGATTACAGTTGCTGATGAGTGAACAGGTACAAGTATACATACTGGTTATAGAAGTATCTAATGTTTGTTTGTTTATAGGTGTTTTTCCACCACAGGAACTTTACCCCGGATCTAGGGACTTTACCACTGAACTACGTGTGTTTTGACCGGAGGAACAAGGGTCTAAATTTAGTTCAGGGGTAGATAATCTCCCCCTTGAAAAGCCCCTGCTTGGGGGGGTAGTACTTTTCAAAGGTCCTGGGACTTTCGGTTGAACGTGTTTGTGGTGTTAACACAGTTGTTGAAACACAGAGGGAGTTCCTGGGAATGCATACTAGTTTAGTTTTTATTAAGATTTCAAAATATTATTAAATATAATTTTTTCTCCATACGTCACTGGCCTGATTTGCACAATCTACCCGTGTTGAAGCGCAGACAACAATGGGGGCACAGGAACCTTTTAGTTTCGGGGAAAGTAGTTCTGGGGGCTAAAAGACCCCGAAACTCTTGGTCGCACCTCATGATGAAGATGAGTCAATCAAAATAATTACAGTGAGTCACCGCAGAGAGTCAATGCATACCGTGACAGCTGCTGGCTGTCGAGTTGGTTGAGGCGGGGGAGGTCGTGGGGGGCTCTGGTCTCCTCGTGGGGCGACGGGGTGAGCGTGGCGGTGGACTGGTGACTGTAAGAGGTGGCTGGAGACGAGGCGTTATTCCTCTGAGGGGGAGGGGGTCCGTCCTCGCAGCCCTCCATCAGGTAGGTCCTCTCTGGGAGGGGGGGGCACCACTCCTCATCCGAGCTACACAAACAGAGATGAGGAGTTACAGTGAGATGCTGCAGTGTGAGAGAGGTGGGTCTTATCTTTATGTGTTTTTGAAGAGGAGCAGCCTGTTGTCTCTCTGCTGCCTCTAATTCTAGCTCACTATGAGGCCACTGAAAGATTAATGCTGCTCTTTCAGACACTTCTCCAGTTAGAGGGCCTTGCCGTTGGCAAAACTGCAGGAGGCTAAGCTTCCACTTGGGTGGGAGCGCTGCTGTGATCCTGAATGATAGTCTGCTTTGAGCTTTCGGAGAGCGACTGTTGAGAAAGAACACAACTAATTATGTTCAAAGGTTTGAAAAACAGCTCAATCCATGAAGCAGCTGACCACAGTCAGGATAATTCATTTGCTGAAGCTGGAGGCGGTCGAGCCACATAGGGTTGGAGACTTCATGTCCCTGCAGCAGTGTTATATCAAATTATAGAGATGTGTGTGTGACTCACCCTAAGTCCATGTCCTCGTGTTCGAGGGGCAGCTCGTCCTGCTCGTCCTGCTCGTCTTGCTCGTCCTGCTGACACGGATCCAGCTCTCCAATGGGGGGAGGAGGGGGCAAAGACTCAATCCAGGTCAGAGACGGGGTCTTCACAGCTTTACCCATCGCCTTCTGCTTTGGCTTACCTGAAATAAAAAGAACAAGAGAGAAACGTTTTGATCACTCAGGGAAAGCACTTTGTTTGGTTAATCATGATCAGACTTTGACACATCTCCAAACATGCTGAATCAAACAGATACGCATCTGAAAGTTAGATTATTTTCAGATCACAGATTATCCA
Organism: Notolabrus celidotus; assembly: GCF_009762535.1. Taxonomy (NCBI): domain Eukaryota; kingdom Metazoa; phylum Chordata; class Actinopteri; order Labriformes; family Labridae; genus Notolabrus; species Notolabrus celidotus. The sequence goes on from NC_048276.1 coordinate 27,096,884, forward strand.
GAGGGGTTGACAGATCTATGAAAAGTCCCCTTCGCCTTCCTCACCATTACAGCGGTCTGGCTGGGCGTACTGAGCTCCTGAGGGGCCTGGCTGGGGGATCCAGTGTCCATCATCCTGCTGGTCTCCGCTGTGGGCTGACGTCTGGGTTTGGGTGGTGTAAGGCGTGATGGAGGTGGAAGCGTAGGGCGTGGTGGAGTTGTGCTGGGCGTAGGTGAAGCTGTGTAGATCCTCGCTGGTGGCGTCAATGGTGCTGTAGATTGGACCTTCAGTGGAGCCGCCAATGCTGTACTTCTCCGTCTGATTCAGGTAGTTGGAGATACCGGCCTCTGCACGGGGAGGGAGGAGATAATCAACACAGTTCTCTGCCTTTAAACAAGGACCAGAAATCTACCACATCTTTATGCTAAAGCAGTGTCTTACCGTTGTAGTATCTCTCTGCTGTGCTGTGATTGGTGCTGCAGCAGTTAACCGCCTCTTTGCCGCTGTGGACCAGGTTGGTGGTGGGCCAAGAGTCCGCCAGCCAAGGGTAATTTCCCATGTTGCCTCCCAACACGCCAGGCCTGCAGAGATATCTCGTCATTAATTTAAAGCAGGAAGTGACACAGTAGAGTAGAGCAGGGATAGCCAGATGGGAAAAAAAGGAGCAGCTGCATGGAAAGACCTCAAGACCTCTGTAATGTCCAGACCTAGCCGAGAATACAGTCAGAGCGGGTGAGTATTCCAGCAGCCGACCTGAGATTCTGTAGAGGTCACAGTGGTGTTGTTTTCTACTCTGTGTGTGTACAATGACACAGCTAAGGAACCAAGCACAGAGGTAAAACAGATTCATAACAGAGAGGTCAAAGATGGATATTTAGTTACCTTCCATTGAGTCCAGATGCCTCTCCATGAGGGAAACCAACTGCAGGAGACAGAGATAGAGAGCGCGATGAAGAGGCAACAAATGATTGTTCATCATTTGAAGATGATGCTAACAATACCCCAAGTGAAATCCCTGTTCTATAGAAAGCCTATAGTGCACATTATATTATATAGTCCAGCAAAGGAAGCAAGACTAACTCTCAACTAGACTCCCTGATGTACCTGAAGTGGTCATAAGAAGTGATGTGTTAAAGCGCTCCAGATGAGGTAAAGTATTAAAGCTATTCTTAACGGTTATTTAAACTGTCATGGTGTTAAACGCTAATCAGTGCAACAGGTTTTAAACTTAGCTAAATGTGAATGAGGCTTTGAATTAAAGCAGCAGGCCCATATCAGATCAGTAACAATACATCATCATCACTCCCCCTCACCTGCTGGCGTGTAGGCGAAGGAGGTGGTGTAGTGGCTCAGCTCCTTCCTCTTCTTGCGTCGGCAGTAGATCCAGATGCTGAAGCCCATGAGGATGACCCAGCAGGCGCCACCGATGCCTGCGATGAATGCCGGCTGCTTTACAACATCGGTGATCTGCTCTGCTAAGCTCACGCTGCTCTCTTCGCCGCTGTCGCTGGTACCACCACCACCACCACCACTACCGGCTCCTCCGCCCGGCACAGAAGGATGCTCAGCTGGCAGCTCTGGAGAGAAACACGAGAGAGGAGGGGTTAAAATGCGAGGAAACAAGGGAGAAGGGAAGGTACAACAAGGAAAATGTTCACAGAGGTTATAAACCAAGAAGAACGCTATTCAATCAAACTTTTTTGCAGCCAGTGAAGTTGTTTTGCAGTCCTTTTAAGGTGTTTATGCATTTAAAAACCTTCCAAAACATCTGGTTAACAGTTTATAGTTGGACCTAGTGATGGTGCAAGGTAAAAAGTTAAGAATCCACCAAGAATAAGCCTGGTTTATCCTCTGAGCAGCCTGAATATAGGAGCTCTATTTGATGGAAACCCAGACTGTGAGAGTTTGTGATGGAGCGGCATGAAAATAGATCATCCGGGTCATTAGAGTTAATCCTCTGGGGACCATGAGTGTATCCATAAAACATATTTTACAAACAAACTTTAAACATATTTGAGTGAAGTCTTTGTCTGAGCACTTTTGCATTTTGTCCAACAGTCTGTCTGTGTATCTTCTGACTCACTGAAGAGGACGGACACCGGCTGACTACGGGTCCCAATGCCAGCGCTGGTGACTGCTGCCACCTCCACCTGGTAGAGCACTCCGGGCATCAGGCCTTTGAACACTGTGGACAACATGTTCCCGTCCACTGTCTTGTTGATGTAGTATCGAGTCTGGTTGTCTCCGCCGCCGCTGCCCACACACCAGACCTGGTTGGAGAGGCAGAGAGGAATTCATTATTCAGTTGATTTCAGTCCCTGGTGAGATCATTTAGAAACTGTCAGTCCAGACTCCTTGTTTGAGAGAGAATTTACATTTTCATTCACTGATGAAATAGTCAACTATAGGCTGCAATATCTGATGTGTTCAAATCACATCAAAGCTCAGTCCATGCTGAACGTACAGCAGTCACTGAACTTGGCCACAAAGCAAAGTGCTGGATGACGTTTGAAGTCTCAGAAACACAGCCTGGAGATTTATTTTTTAGTGGAGGATTTATTTCTGCATGGAGACTGAATAAACAGAATATGAGGGACATATTAACTGCAGCCTCTTTTCAGGCTGTCCTTCCACAACCTCTGCTCTCCTTTAATTTATGGTAATTAAAATAAATTAATCTCATAAATCAGATTATTCTAAACATTTTGTAAACTGAATGCAAGTTTAGTTTTACAGAGGGTAGAGGACGGGTTATGTCACCCTCAATAAATTCTTTCTCACATATAAAACAACATGCAACAAACTGAGAGGTTTGTACAACTGACATTTGATGAGCAGGGAGACGTTTCCCTGCTCAGTCGGTGTTTTCTCTCTGTGTTATTTCTGGCTGCTTTACCGCACAGTGTTTTGCTTCCTTTCACTGTGACTCCGCTGATGTGTCAGACATCATGAGGTGTGTTTACCCGGTACTCCTGGATGATGCCGTTCTGCATGTCACTGGGTGGAGGCTCCCAGGAGACGCTGATGCTGGAGCTGTTGCTTTGCTTCACTGTTGCCACTGTGACACCCCGGGGTGGAGCACTAGGGACTGTGGATGACAGAGAGACATCATTTATGTCATCTCATCAGCAGAAAAATATCCAAACTGCAAAAACTTCAGGTCATAAGGCAGAGGACTTTTTAAACACAGGTGGAGGCACATGAAAGTGAGCTGTAGCGGAAGGGGAAATGAGGATTTATGGAGTGCTTTAAAAAGTTAATAATATTTCTCTCCAAGCTGAGCTACTCGGGCAGGTCGATCCAGAGTCTATAAGCGCCGTTGGCAGAAAAATAAATGTCTGCTCCTTGTTTTTAATCTAGAGTTTGAATCAACTGATATAAACTGCAGAGAACCTCAGGCTGCAGAGATCTGTGTGTGTGCGTGTGTGTGTGGAGGATGAATTTAATGAAAGTGGGGATCAATATAAATGAATGTTAAATTGGTGAGGACATAAAATTAACCCCCAAATGAGATAAGGCTATTGAGATTCATATGGTGTCAGACAGGCTAATGAAGAGGCCCAACAGTGTGAGAGAGAACTTATTTCAAGAGGCGTCTCTGAATCTCTCAGGATACTTTCAGAGGTCAACGGATCTCATACCTTCCTCCGGGGTTCGAACGAGTAACGTGCGGCTGTCTTTTCCCTGGAACTCATCAAAGTACGGACGTATCTTCATCTCGTACTGTGTCCCTTTGAGCAGGCTGGTGAGGACGGTGCTGCGCTCAGACGGAGAGTTGATGTCCTGGAGTAGCCAGTTTCCCCCGCTGGGCCGGTAGAAGAGCCGATAACCCTGCACGAACTGAGACTGACGGTCCACCTGGAGGAAACAAGGGACGAGATTAAAGAGGGGAGGAACAGACACAGAATTAAACATTAACTCTTCATTTCACAATCTTGGAACCTACTGACTGTTTGCTGACAACAGTCTTTGTCTCTATAGGAACGATGGTCAACCTCTCTGTATTTCTGATGTAGCTAGTGGTAAGTGGTGAATGACTTCCTGCTTAGAGGCCCTTTTCAGTCCAATGAGCACACTGAGACAGGATCTTGCGCTCAAATCTAAAGAGAAGTGAAAGCAGCCCCGCTAGGTATGAATGCAAAGTCAACACAGTCATCTCTCAATCTATAACATCCCCTGGGCAGCACCTGTTTATCTGTTTGTGGTAAGTCTTAGTTTCACTGTAAATAGTTAATAGTTCCACAGAGGCTTCACTGTGATTAACTTGAAAATTATTGTCTTCTGTTTCTGCTCTTACATGCTCATACTCATGACTGCTAACATACAACAATCTGAGACCACAACACCTCATCCTAAGATCCAGCCCCTGCCTAATATAGATATATATTTTATGGAGTATGATTATATATATTACATCATCATACTATATAGAGACGATCTGCTTCCTCACTCTAACTGAACCCTCTGCTGTATAATCTTAAATAAACCAGATGCACTCACAGTCCAGGACACTCGGATGGACGCTGTTGTTAGCGTGACGGGCTCCTGAAGCTGGACAGCCACTTCTCCCAGCTCCCTCTGCACCTGCCTGTGGTCCACCCCCTGCCCTGTGGGACTCACATCTACAGAAGGAAACACACATTTTCACTTCTCCTCAGAGTGCTGCTACAGAAGCATTATCACACCCTGCGTGCTGAGGCGTTTATTTTTGAGAAGGTCAGGTGTGATTCATGTTTTATTTGGTGTACTGAAGGATGGCACTCACCTTGCGTTCTGACGGGCTCAGAGATGGGGCTCGGGTCGCTCAGGCCGTAGGCGTTGACAGCTCGGACGATGAAGAGGTAGATGGTGTTGGGGAGGAGTCCAGTGATGGTGTGAGTTTCTATCTTGACCATGTCGGCTACTGTCTGCCATGTGCTGCCTGCTGATTGGCTGTGGAAAGACAGAGGAGACTAATGTTAATTTCAAGATATTTACCAACCACATTGGATCCTCAGAGGTAAAGTCCTCTTCTTTTAGTCCTTGCTCTCTGCAGCACACACTGGGGATAGAAATAAATGGAGGGTACAAGAAAAAACTATCAATAAAAATGATTGGTTGGTATATTTGACCAGTTTTCACCACCAAACGTACAGGTCAACAACCAGTAAACCAGTATAATAAAATCAGTCCTGGGTTAGAAAATACAGAAACAGTGCTCATACATCCCCTCAGCTCTGAACGGGTCATCACAGCTGGTGTTTGTTGTGACATTGAGACCTCATACAGGATTTCAATGATCATTTTAACTTCAGGTACAAGCCTGAAACTCATGAGTATGATTTTACTTTCCCCTTAACTGATGAATCTGTTCAGTGGAGAGGTCTCGTCACGGGTTTAACCACGTGTTGCCATCTGAAAAGACAAAGTAATGGCTTCGCATTTTCAGGTAGCACACTGCAGTGCAAACCTCATAAATAAGTGTGAAGCTAGAAAAGAGGACTGGTCTGTGGTGGAGGCAGAGCTTTTCCAGCAGCAGCAGCAGCAGCCGCAGAGTGTGAGCAGCCCTGGTGTGGTCGCAGAGAGGAGGAAGTTGTGGGCTGTGATTGGTTTGTGATTAGAAACAATGATTCAGTCAGCAGGCTGTGAGCTGATTACAATTTGGGCGTATGACTTCTATATCCTGCATGAACTGAATCATTGCTTCATTTAGTTTGTCTCAAATGACCAATTCAGCTCAGGAAATGTTGAAAAATGTTGCAACAAAAACCCAAAGACCAACAATTAACTGGGTCTGAAGTCAGGCGGAGCCTTTTTCTTACAGAAATGTATTTTAAATCACAGGTCAAAGAAAAGAAGGTGGAGTTTTTGTCTCTGAGATGTTAGGTAGTTTAATGAGGCATCAACTGAAGACTCAAGTCAGGTATCATCTCCTTTAAGCACATGGGCACAGAGGCTTACTACAATGAGTACAAACAACAGACAACATATCTGAACACCTTTCACCCTACATTCAGGAGTAGATTTGATGTGCAGCTCCACAATTAACCAATACATGAGAAGACCTCCAGGTGACAGCAGTATCTATTTTTATCTTCCTCTAATATTTCTTATCTTGTAAACAATAGCAGATGTGTGCAGTCACCCAGCTCAGAGAAAAACAGAAAATCTCCAAATGAGACAGTTTACTCTGCCCATGAATAATGTAATGAGGCTTGTAAGGAGGCACAGCTGCCATCCAGAAACGAGGGCATGTTTTCAGCCTTGTGGCACTCCCACAGATGCATTACCCCTAAAACCCAGATCGTCACCTCTTCAGAGCTGCAGTCACAGAGGCCTCCCCGACCATTTGTTTGACACTTTTAGATTCTCCCCAAGGGTACTGTGTTGAACCAGCTTCAGTGCTGAGCATCATGAAAACTCCTCCTCTGCGTGTGAGAGCAGGCCACCCGGTGCCGGCGCTACATTCAAGGTTGAGCAGAAGATGCTCAAAGGGAGTTCACACACTCACAAACACACTCACACACAAACATGAGGCTGTGGCCCTAGAACAGAGAAAATGAATACAGGCTCCTCCACAGAAAGAGAGTCTCACTTTTTACATTAAACAAACACTCCAACACACTGCATACACACACAGGCTCTTCTCTGTGCTCCCACAAACACACCTAAGCACCTCAGGCAGGGAAGTGTTATTGTAAACATCCCAGTGGTCCCCTCCAGCTGCTTTACAAAGAATCGGTCTGCGTTACTCGGAAACGCTCGGCGGCTGCTCAGGGCCACAGTGGACGTCTGGATCTGATTAAACTCTGCCGCTGCTCTCGTCCTTATTGGATTGGAAGGACACATTTCCCCTAAACGCTGCCTATCTTCCTTCAGAGGTCTCCTTCAGTCTGCAGAGCCACCCGTCCTGCTCGGCTAAATCAGATTTTTACCCCTAATTAATCCAAGGTGGAAGAGATCTCAGCTGAAAGTTTCTCTGAGGTGCTTTCAGGATTCATGGGAGTCTGCGTCAGCCCGGAGGTTCAAGAAATACAACCGTTTTCAAAGTTTGGCACAATGAACAGTTATTTCCTAATTTTACTGGCTGATGTTTTTCAGTTTTGTACATTTTTCCAACATTTGATCATTTTTACTTTGATGCTTTGGCGAAACTGTTGCTAAAGCCTTCGTGCCAAGCTTTAGAAACAACGCTGGATTGAATGCCTGTGTCTGAAATCATTAAAATGAAATGAGTCCATTGCTTTGCCTCCAATAAACCTACACAGACTGAACTCAAAACTTGGCTAGAGCAGGAGAAATATTTGTAAATGTAAATTTTCTAAAGACTTTACTCGCCTGAAATGTAAACACGAGGAAAAGTAATCCTAACAGGAGATGTTGTACAACAATCTCTGCTTCTCTGCGGATTTGTAATAGTCAGTAAAGCCTTCTCAAGGAAGCGGACTACATGTGTAACTAAAGAGGACAGATTGGAGAGACTGTCTCTGAAAGAAAGGTATAAACCAGATGAAACTGAATTTCCAGTCCAGGTGATCACAGGACGACCGGGACGTAACCTGTGGTGAAAAATGAAGCTGGTGCAGAAATGCAAAAGCCTGAACTCCACTTGTTCCCTGAGTTTATAGATGAGCCAAAAGCTGGAGCCAGGATTTCCAATATTATGACCATAATATTTGAGCTTCAAACACCTCTTAAGAAACGGGGGACGTCAGAGAAACTACATTCCTATCTTAAACAGTCAAAGAGAGGATGACATAGTTATTGGATAAAAGATTTCACAATTTCATCATTTCATTGAGCTCACTACAGTATGAGCTTGTCATACTTCATAATAAGCCCATGACATATTTGGTTATGCAAGCAGCTCGACTTGAGTCCCAATGGACACTTGTGACGAATATTCACGAAGATTCTGAAATCAGAAGTGTTTTCCATGGCGTTTAATTCACTCAAGTGGTCGAGGCGTCACTCACCTGAAGGCCTCGATGATGTATGACGTGACGGCTGCTCCTCCCTCGTGTGCGTTGGGTTGCCAGGTCAGAGAGACGCTGTTTTTGGACACGTCTGTGACGATGGGTTTGTGTGGCGGGCCTGGCAGCTGGAAGGGCTCCGTGGTCTGACCTGCTGAGGAGTCTGCGCTGTCTGGATGATGCGAAGAAGGAAAGAAAGAAAGAAAGAAAGAAAGAAAGAAAGAAAGAAAGAAAGAAAGAAAGAAAGAAAGAAAGAAAGAAAGAAGGAAGAGGAGAAGAGAGAAAGAGAGGCACATTACATCAAACTGTAACATCTCCCCTTTAGCAGCACTGTTTCATAATGTCCTCGGTGTAATCCTGTTAATGTTGACTGAACATTTGCATCATTGTCGCTGCAGGCGAACTGCCTCACATCTAACAGAATCTAATCACTATTTAGTTTTTCCACCACAGCTATTAGATCTTAACTAAGCATTAAGACGCTAACGGTCCAATAACAAACTCTGGTGTCATCAGAGCAGCTTGTTAAGTCATTACTCTGTCATTTAACACCACTAATGAAATCTCTACGGCTGAAATATCCGACGCACTCATGCCTGATGTGAGGACATAAAAAGGTACAGCCTCACTAAGCTCCATGTGACTCAACAGATACTGTATGCTTTGAGCTGCATCATATACTGTACCCACTCCTCTCGACGTCATGCTTCACATTACTGCACTTTTAGGCTCTGCAGTGTGCCTGGTGACGGCCCAGGGTCCAAACACTGAGGGTAAGAAGTGGACACCGCCTTTCTGTTTGAAGTTTACTATTCTAAAGGTTACAGCTGGCCATCTTTGATTTCTGAAGAAGGAAGAGTTTTAACACACTAGGCTAGGATCACAAGCCTGGCCCTGGGGTTATCCTGCTTTATTAAGAGTTCAGGGTGCGATATTCACAGCCCTGTAACGTCTCAGAGGTGTGATGATATATAACAGTGGTAACAGAGGCGTTATAAGTGCAAGAGGGGGTTTACTGTAAGCGAACAACACTGTGTGTGTGTGTGTGTGTAATTCTGCTGTGTGTTGACCTCTTGTGCTTCCACAAAGCTGTAAAGTGAAATCCCACACTGGGACACAGATATGATGCTGTTACAGGAACAAGATGAAGGTTCAGGGCGTGATTAAAGCAGAGCTCTGCTACGACACTGCTGAGGACTCAGAGAAAGAAGAGGACTGTGTTTCTTAAAGGGATCACTGTCGGCAGACCGGGCACAATGTTGTACTAAGGAGTGATTGTACTTTGAGATTAAAATCATAAACTGGTGGGGAAATGTTTACAAGGTCTACAAATGTAAACACTAACAGTTTGCTTTAAACAGACTCAAGAATCTGTTGTGCAGACAACGGAGGGATTTATCGGTACGTTAAATGTGTGATCTGGTTAGCAGAGGAGGCAGGGAGTCCATACTCTGGCTTGAAGAGTCGAACTCTAACAAGGGACTTCCACCAGATACGTGTCCGATCCGTCTCCCATCCCAGTTTTCGGAATGCTGCATGGAGCAGGACCACCGGACAGCTGGAGTCATGTGACCGAGTTTTTCCCAGGATAATCACTGAATCAAGGATTATCCTCCTCCTCTCTTTATCCATGTTGTCTTTATAGGCTTCTGAAAACCTCTGACCTGTTGTCTCCAAGCCTAGCCATGACGGTTTGTTGTTATAGTTAAGTGAGAAACGATCTGGCGAATAAACCGGATGTTTAAATTTTTTTTTGGTGCCCGACTTCCTGTCCCGCTCGATCTGCTCTGTGCAGATTGTACTCTGGCAGCCGGCAATAATAGAAGTTTTGCGTATGAGGTCAGAGACGCAGCCTGAACGCAACAGAGCAGATTCAGTGGAAGTTAACACATTGACTAGAATAGAAACCTATCAGATCTGGTGCTGTGACAGATCAGAGACAGATCTGGTGGAATTTGACTGGAATGCACAGACTCTAGAAAATAGCATATCAGTGAGTGTTAGGAGGCTATTTTGGTTTCATTTTTGAACAATGGGAGGAATTGGAGGCGTGTCGTCCATCTATATATACAGTCAGTATTTGAATCCAGCCGTCCTCAACAGCCTCTAACTTTGATCTACAGCAGGTAAGCCTCTTGTTTTCAACAGAGCAGTTTAGTTATCAGAAGAAAGTTTGACTTGTGACTCAGACTGTTCTGGATTTCACACATTAAGAGTTAACATTCAGTATCTACTCCACACTCAGATCTCTCACTGATCATCTCACGGCTCACACAGACACGTTCAGACAGAATTAACAGAGGTGCAGGGATAAAAGCGTGGTAGTAATTTCTCTTTTTAGGGCACTTCTATTTTCAGCTGTGCTCAGGTATATTTGTGAACAGGTACATCTCTGAGCTTCTGCTTCATAGAGCTGTAATTTGCATGTTTTTAAATCACACAGACACACTTTACCTTTAACTGTGAGCACTCCACTCCAACTCGTCTCTCCACTGGAGCTGGAAGCCACGCAGGTGTAAACTCCCGAGTCCGTTTCCTGGCAACAGAAGAACATGTATCATTAGCTCAGTGTGTCAGTGTACTTATGAGTGTGTGTGTGTGTAGAGAGTGGGACCGTGGTACTATGTTAATGCATCCATTAGCTGTGATTGAGACTAAATGTCATATCTCTCAGAGCAGACTGTTTGTACTGAGAACACAGAGCAGAGGGAGGTTCAGGTGTTGAAAAGCTGGCAGAGCAGAGAGTTGATATTCACACAGCTCCGACCAAGGGACTCTTTACACGTTCACTTCAAAGACAAACTGGCTTTTTCAGTATCAGTGAAGAGCAGCCTGCAGCTCCAAATGGTGCCAATAAAGCGTGTTTTCAGTATTATCTAAAAATATGTGTTTAAAAATGATCACCGTCTTCACAAGGATGAATTCATGAAATAAACTATTCACCTCTTAAAGCTCTCAGATACTGACAACATGTCTATTATGTTTTCAATAATAGGGACAGCATTGTAAAGACAGGATGGATGCAAAAACAGAATACAAATCTTAGACCTGCAGTTGGTACCTCTTTGCTTTACTGCAGCAACTTCCAAACACCAACATGTCTCTTCCTTTAGTTCATTTAGAGCTAATATTTCATCAATACATGCTTCAAAGATATTCTTGATCAGAAACGGGTTTGCGTTGTTAATAAGCCCCTTCATAAAATATCTGTTTTTATCAAATGTTATTTACTGAACATGCATTTATATTTTTTTATCTTTTCAACTCCATTTTTTGAGGACATTCAGCAAGAGTGATCAATTGTACTCAACAGAAACAGAGAGCATCACCTGTAGTATTCAAAGGCATCACTTGACCCTTGCTTACTGGACCCCCTTGAGAGTCATGAGGTACGTGTCCACTGCTGCTTTTTTTTGGCAGAAGCAGAGTCTATTTTCAATTCAAATCCAATGTAATTCAGTGTTTCCATTGCTCAGCGTCCTCAGCACAGAAACGCCCCCTGAGCCTCCTGAGTCTGCTGATTTTCGTCACAGCGCTCTCAGTTGAAAAAATTCAACTTTCGGAACACCGCTGCACTCATCAATGGCACTTCTTGATCACCGACCAATCAGTTTTCAAAAACAAAACAATTGTCAAAAACAATGGCGGAGGACCGTATGGAAGAGAAAAGTGATCCCACTTTTTTTTTCGAGGTACAATTTCCCAGTTTAGAGCTGCTGCTAATGCTACTACATAACTAATATCAATAGTTTTTACAGTTTCTTGTTAAAATGCCTTTGAACGAAAGCAAGTATGAAGCATTTTAAAACAGACCCAACAGTCTCTACTTAAGGAAGTGGAAAAAACGCAAAAAAACAGCGGCACCTTATCCATTTTTGTACAAATATATACAAAAAGTATGTACATTTCATATAAAACAAGCATTTAAAAACTGTATCATCAGTTATCTCATTCTGTCTGATGTCACATGACTCCGGAGGTGATGACGACATGTAAATGAAAGCCTCAGCTGCAGCAGGTTAATTTGCAGCAGCACAGGAATCACTGAGACATATTCACCAAGGCTGGTATTCTGCAAACCAGCTGAATTAAGTTTTTTGACTTTAAGTCATACTGACTCTCATAGACTCACCCAGACTCACCTGTGTATCTGCACATTTAAGACTGTATGTCCTATGACTCCACAACAACATCAACATGTTGATTATGGAAGTGATGTGCATTCTGGTTCTAGCCTTTTAAATCGCTATAAATCATATTTTGTTTTTCTGTTGTGTTCTGATGTTAGTTTCAGATCGGTCTGTTGGTGCTACCTTGTGGAGGGTCAGCAGTCTCTGGCACCATGGCAAGGACAAACTTTCTTTAACAGGCAGAAACCTTGAGCACAACCAGACTCATGTGCCTCGACCGTATAAAAATGCTTTCTAAGATATTTAGAGGCACAAGCGTCTTTATGGATAATTCAAAAGGATTTAGAGATTTAAAAACACCATCATGAATCCCATGTATGAATTTCAGCCGTGATTCTAATACATTAAGCAAACTGAGTATGTTTATGTCAATCGGTCCATCATGGTTCTGTTACATTAAACAACGCTGCTCCTGGGAATCAGTTATTGTTAAATGCATGTGAGTATATGCATTTTAATAAGCTCCATATAATATCTGCCTTCATTAACTGCTTCAACTCTGACACTTTGTCAACTGAAGTTATTTCATAAGTGATTTAATCTCTGCGGGATTATTTGAAGTCAGAGCTGAAGTCAAACTGGTGGCTTTTATGTTCTTCATCTTTAGGAGGAGGAGGGGGAGGAGGAAGAGGAGGAGGAGGAGTAGGAGGAGAGTCAAAGGATCAAAGGACAGAATTTTAATGACCAGCTAGAGTCTGAAATTTCTGAGCAGTCGGTCTTTACTCAACAGCTACTTAGTATTCTGGATGTGCTGCGGGCAGATGTAATTAAGAGGTGTGTGATAGATGAGTCTCTGTGTGTGTGTGTGTGTGTGTGTGTGTGTGTGTGTGTGTTTGTGTGTGTGTGCGCACACATGGATGCTGGCTGTTAAATGTTTGGGGAGGTGAGCCAAAAGCGAGACGGGCTGTGAAATTGCTACAACAGAGGAGATGTTGGGGGTCTCCTCACAGGGGAGTCGCTCAGATGAGGGGAAAACATCTGAACACGTTTCTGTGTTTCAGCATCATCGAGTCGATCAAAGTGTGCACACACTCATTCCTACAGTCGTACATCCATTTAACGTCACTCAGGAAAGTAAGGGAGGCTGTGTTTTCACTTCATACCATACCATGAAGACTAAACGGCACTTTACAGACACAAACAGATAAACTGATCCAGGCTGTGTTATTAGTCTGATAAGTCTGAGTTAAACTGCCGCTTCGAGCTGTTACTGCTAATATCAACCTGTTATTGCTAATATTTCACCAGCATTACCAGCTGTATGTGTTTGCTATCTTTTGTTGTTGCTTTTATCACTGTTACTTGATAAAAGCAGCCTTGTGTCTGCTCATGGTACATTAATGTTGGGACTCTTAAGGTACGTTTAATGTGTGATCTAGTTAGCAGAGGAGGCGGTGAGTCCATACTCCCCCTTGAAGAGTCAAACCGTAATGCACAGACTCTGGAAAATACAGTATCAGCCACAGACTATAAAAAATGGAGGTAGTCTTCATGATGTCACCCATCTGTTCCTGAAGCTCTGTTTTGAAGCCAATCGTCGGCAGGTGCCATATTGGAAATGCTGAAAACAACCTAACTTTGTCCGCTAGTCTAGTGTGAGAAAAAGAGGCGGGCCTCAAGCCTTTTCGCTAACAGCTACAGGGTGGCTGCCTGTCAATCATGCCCTTTTATGGGCAAAACTCTTAGGTTTATAATCTTAAAAATACAGAGTTATGAAAAATTTCACCCACGTACAATGTGTGCCAACGGAGAAACTAGCTACTCAGACCTAAACAGTTTTTTTTAACCAGGCTGTAAACATGTGTATTAATGCTGCAATGATTGTCTTTTTTGAATGCATGTGTATGTGGTTTCCGGTGTTTCTGATGCCAGCCTCAAGCGGACGCTCGATGAACTGCAGTTTATAACACTTCCACACAGGCTTAATATTTTAAAACCAGAGGCTGCTGCTTGTGGAGTGTTGTGGAGGGTATTTTGGTTTCACTTTTGAACACTGGTCAGGGGTGAAAGCGTGTCATCCATCTTTATAAACAGTTTGCATCCAGTTTTCTTTATGTTTTCTTCTTCTATGATCGGCAGCAATCTCTTAAGGTCTCTTAATAAAGAATACAGGCTCAACCTGATGTTGTTGCTCAGTACTGGCACTTTATAAATAAAACATGATTGACCAATGTGCTGACTCTTTCATCAATTATCACCTGAATAGATATATGAATCACCAAACATCCTGTCACATTTCTGACCCAAGGTTTGCAGTCTGAAAACTGACGTGCAATAAGGGACAGCATGAAGCATCACTAGGAGGAGGGGGAGGAGGAAAGAGAGATGCTTCATTTGAAAATATGTCATTTCATATACAAATGACGTGTCCTGGAATGAAATTGGATGTTACACCTGAGAGAGTTTACTTTAAGTCTCTACAGTACCCTGTGTAAGTTTGATCCACTACTATTGTTGTACAGCAATGTTTGTATTAATGGACCCTGTCAACATTAGCAGTTCATACTTTTGTATGAAACACATCTTCATATGTTCAATAGTTTGTAGATCAGTAAATGCAGAGAAGAGTGTGTATGGTCCTGTTGATGATGGTTGAGCATGCAAGGAGGGCTGAGGTGTCTGCTGCATCATTAAGTTTAACTTTCTTTGATAGTGATATCAGGCTCAGATACGATCAGTGCATAACAGGCTGACTAGAACTGAGTAAAGTCTAAGTGGCAGTGAGAGACTGTTGTTCACATAATCCTGTTTAAGTTGATGTAAAATGAAAAACATAACAGCTAAAGCATCACTTTTACAACATGAACTTCAGGTTAACTAACTCTGAGGATGAATAATTTATAACTTCATGCAACATACTTTAGAGACAGATTAACTCTTGGCGTGATCATGCTGGTCTAAATGAAGCATCATTAGATGTTAAAGTGGATCAATCAGAGTTGAGATTTGTGATACTCTGCACACTGTGAGAGCAGAGGGACTAACTGCTTGTATTTAATATCAACTGCACATAGAGGAGCTGCTCCCTCTCTTTTAAAGCTCTACTGTGGCTGTCTGTCTCTGTGTGTGTTTGTGTGTGTGTGTGTGTGTGTGTGTGTTTGTGTGTGTTTGTGTGTGTTTTTGTGTGTTTGTGTGTGTGTTTGGTGGAACAGGTGTGTGTGTGGGAGTGTTTGGGAAGTTTTTAATTAGCTTTTAATCTGTTTTGCTCCGAGATATTTCACTCTTGTGTACATCAATTTACATGAAACACAATCAGCGTCCTCTTCTTCTGGTGTTCTGTGAATGACCGCATTACTCCCATTGAAAACCTCCTGCATTATGCAGAGAGCGTGCGCAGGAGAGCCAATCAGAGAGCAGCTCTAACACCCTCCTCTGCTGCGTAGGGCCCGGCTCATCTGTAACGCTGACAGAGGAATTACTCAGGACTAAGTGGCTTGTCAGAGCATCCTGCAGGACACGGGACAGGTGACTCTCCTCCCATTCAACATCCGCCATGCTCCTCCCCCTTCTCTACAGGCCCTGACATTCAGCTGACCTGTGGGCCGGCTGATGGTGAGTCTGTCTGAGGGGTAAGAAGCAGGTCCCCAGATGGTGGCGTTTGATCAGTGGATGGGGAATCAGCACGGGGGGTGGGGGGGGGCGGGTGGGGTAAACAGCCGGGGCACCTGACTATTAATCACAGCCGGCAGCTCTGGGCGCTGTGAGAAACAGATTGCTGAAAAATGGATATGGGGAGAGGAAGAGGAGGGGTGGGGGGAAGAGATCCAGAGGTAATCTAAGAATATTTTTCACATGTCGGAGTTTGAGCACAGCTCACGGCGGCACGGTGTTGCAGTGGTTAATGCTGTTGGAGCAAACCACTGCAACACGGTTCCTTCTGGCTCCTTGCATGTCCCCCCGTGGGTTCTCTTCATGCAAGTTCCACCAAAACCCACTCATGAATCCCTTCAATTAGGACAGTTAGCATGCTAGTAACGTCTCCCTTTCGGAGGGTGTGGGGTTAGAGAAGCAGCACAGAGCTAAGGTTAGCTGCAGCATCATCCGTAGAGACTCCTCATGGTTAAGAGAGTCTTTCATGTGCTGACATCTTGGCTGATAGTCCATCTCTCATATCCGCCAGCCAACTCAGAAGTCAGAGGAGTGTTTTTGTGGATATTACCACCCTGAAACCATCTGCCAGTCAAACAGAGTGATGTGAACTTTGTGTGTGTTTCCCTGTCTGTGTCCAACACCTGCTAACCACCCAGTTAGCGGGGGTATCAGCTGTCTGCACAATGCAAGCAAACAGAAGGTTGATAATGATGTCAGAGTGTTTTTTGGGTGTGGTGAAGAGAAATCAGATTACAGGCTGTTAGATTTGCACACTGGGATTAAAAGTCAACACATGAACTTGATTTTCCCGCTCTAACCCGATTACTACGGGTAACCTGTTTTCTTTAGAGCATGCAGACCTTCTCACACTCTTTCTCTAAAACCCAAAAACATCGTTTAGAAGTTCATCCTGAACCTCTCTTTAACCCCCCACCAGCACCACACACACACAGGAACACACACTTCCCGTCTGTCCAGGACGTCTTGGCACCAGAGAGGGACAGCAGACAGTAGAGAGTGTGTGTGTGTGTGTGTGTGTGTGTGTGTGTGTGTGTGTGTGTGTGTGTGTGTGTGTGTGTGTGTGTGTGTGCTTGTGTCTGGCAGAGATCCCGGGGTAATGGCATCCTATCAGTGCCAGGGTTCGAGGAACAAACGGACCATCTGTCCTCCTCCCGGGTCCAGATGAGAGGGACTTATTTAGATTGATGATTTCAGGGTTAAACGTGAGTCAAGAACGCTGAGCTCCTTTTTCTGTCATTATGGTGGTAATGTTTGTGTTCAGTGTGTTTACCTCTCTCTTTAACAATCAGTTTATAGAGTAGCTCTGAAAAAAGCATGTCAACATGCTTCTTTAAAAGTAAAGGGTATTAGTTAGGACAGTTTGGAAACGTATGAAAGCCCCTCTGATCCTGTGGGTGACTGTAGTATTTTTAACTTCTGTCAGACTCGCTAAGAGAGACGATGCTCACTGATGAATCAGTCGAAAGAGGAAAAGTTGAAAGTGAGAAACTCACAGCAGCTTGTAATATGTGCAGAGCTAATGTTCTGAGGAGTGGTGGTGGTAGAGTAGCAAAATGTAACACGAGCATTTTAATCAAACATCTCTAGACTCATGAAAGTCAGAGTGAGAGCACAGTGAGTTCAAGCAAACAAAAATAGAACCTAAAGTAAAGCGGTTAACGTGTCAGCTGTGTCGCAAAGACAGGAGAAATTGGATAGATTCATTTCAGGTCGTTGGAAATAAGGGACTCTGCTTCCTGGTTGAACACTGCTTTACATTTTACCTTCACCTGAGAATATTATGACACCACTCTGACTGAACTCTGCAGGGAAGTGTACAAACACTCATCAACAGAGTTAGACGATTTTACAGTGAAGAGCTTCACCACAGATATCTGGAGCTCTGACATTTGCCCGGTAGTCACTCTTCAGTCTAACAGTACACTGGTTAAACATGAAATACACTCTGCACAGTGCAGAATTATGAACCAAACACTCCACAGATCACACACAGTGACTGGATTTCCACTGCCATCAAGCACAAGCTCGACTAGTGGCATGTCAGTGTGTGTGTGCACTACTTTGTGACACAGCTATAATTTCATGTTGATGTTTCTTTTCTTGTTTCATTTGATGCAGTTTGCTTAAATAGGGATTTTAATCCCTGACTTATCCAGAGGTTTATAGATGACTTGTATTTCCTGTTAGTTTTTAAAAGGTGATGACCAAACTGCAGGTAAACATCTATAATGTTAACAATAAAGAACGCTGCAGTCATTAAATCTTATTGAACTATTGTGGTTCACAAAGTTAGAAAAGCTTGATGTTGCAGAAAACATGATACCTGGCCTCGTCCTCATGACGAGGAGCACAGGTTGTTAAGTCATACTGGTGTTGGATCAGATCAGTATCAGACAATAACTAAGCCCAGGTGTCAGTGTCTGTACTAGGATTTAAAAAGCGGGATCAGTTAAAACTGAAGTACTATGAAGAGCACTAAATGAAAGGAACACCCCTGTGCTCTGCAGAGCTGAAACAGAGACGATTGGGGAGGTAAGCTGGAGGCTTTCACAGGATCATTCTATAAATACAAACACATCAGTGCTGCTGTTTTCTTCTGGCTACACATCTTTATGAAGTAAACAGATAGAAACGTTTTATCGGCAACTGTAATCTAAAGCTGTGGCTGTTTTTAACTGTGCACCTTTACCTCTTCCTTTAGCGACAGACAAAAGAGCAGGACACTTCAATCCTCAGGGCAACATATGAAATTAAAGAGATTGAGGTTTTCTACACCTTAAGTTTTGATGTTCCTGATATTCAATAAATACATCTGTTGTTATGTTTGCTGTAAAACAAACACCCCCCCATCTTAGAGCGAATGCTTGCTCACAGTCTGATCAAACCAAACCAGAAGCCTGCAGAGACACTCAGCGTGGTATCTGACGGCTCTAAACGGGCTCCAGAGCTCTCAGCTCCCTTTAACTCCCACAGGACTCAAACACAGCAGAAAGTCTACGTCAAGCTTCAGACCAACTCTCGCTCAGCCTCCTGCTCCTCCGTTTCTCTCTTTTATCCAGGCCCCACTCGCACTGATGTATCGAGGATTTAATTACGACTCTCAGCAATCGTTAATCATTAAGAACCCACAATCAATTTATATGCGAGCTTCCTCGGCTCTCTGTGAGGCTGCAGTGACCTCAGGTGCTGCTTCAAACCCTGCAGGGAATTCTGGGTAGAAAGGATTTCATTAGCACAGAGTAAGACGGTGCTAACGACTGCTAATGGCTTCGCACACTCATTATCATGGTGATCACGCCTCACAGATGCGACTGTTGCTACAGTGCCCACCTCTTCTCTGCTCGTAAAATATAATCATCTGGGTCAACGGTGAAAATAACTTCCATTTAAGCGCTTCATTATTTCTTGCAATTAAAAATCATTGTTATCATGTGGAGTGTGTTTACCTTGTGTGGTCTGTGACACATGATGAATGTGACAACATTTTAATGACTGATTACAAAGTTTAGGAGAGATGGACTGAAGAGCAGTCATAAAGAAACACATGGCCTTGACCCTCTGCTGCATGTCATCCCCCACTCTCTACTCCCCACACGTCCTGACTTTCTTCATCTGCTCTACATGCTGAGTTAAAACGTTTTTATCATGACTTGTTGAGGTTGCTTTGCAGACTTCCTGTCATGTGACTGAAGCATGTGAGCACATGATTTGTTATTTCATACCTGGAGGTTGGTGATCTGAAACGTCCCGTTATCCATCAAGCTGATTCTACCATCGTTTCCCAGAATCCTCTGGCCGTCCTTTTCCCATTGGATGCTGGGGATGGGGTTGCCCATGATGTGGCAGTGTAGCTGAGTGGTGGAGCCAGGAGCTAACGTGTGATTGGCCGGTCCCTGGCGGATGATGGGCGGGACGCGGTCTGAAGGAGCTGTAGAGTAAGAGACGGAGAGAAACATGGTCATTTAAAAACTCTTCCCAGTGTCTCAATAGAGCTGAAGACAAACTGAGGATGTTATGATTATCAAGGATCCACCTCACTGCTGAGGTAACAGCAAATATAGAGCAGGTGTTTCAGCCAACTGCTGCAGGTGTTTCTACGTACATGATCTTATAGGATTCATTAACACCTACAAACTTTCACCGTGAGGAACTTTTCTCCCAGAGGCTCTGAGGTCTCCCCTCTGAGGTCCTGCTCCAGTTCAACAGTCACATCCATGACACAGATTTCTGTCAGGCAGACTGACGTTCATGTAGTGTCCCTCTCTCAGAGCGATGGAACACTTAGAAGACACTTTATTTTAAATTATGAAACTTCAAAGAGTCTTTTCAACAATGTTTTTCAGAGTCATCACTGATTATTTGAAATCTGGTCTGCTTATTAAGCCCAAAGGTTTTTTATAATCATGATCATCAACAAACCTGTGCTTCCTGTTCCTGGTAGCAAATATATAACAGATGTTTCAGCCAACTGCCAACAGCTTCTTCATGGTGAGAGTTAGTAGGCTTTAATATATCCACTAAGATCAGGTACATAGAAACACCTACAGGCGTTGACTTGATTATTAAACATTTTAGTTTAAAACATCTACCGTGTCTCTGCACATTTATCATTTCACACTGACTCTGAACTCTGTGGGTGAGTGGGACTTTGGAGTCACAGGAGAGAATACAGAGAGCAGAGGTCTTTGAAAAAGAGAAGAAGCCATAAGCAGCAAATAAATCATGTTTTTATAGGATGAAATAAAATGCTAACGGAGGCTGCACTAAACTCAGAAAATGTTCAGTGAAAATGAAACAACCTTCTGACATCATTTTTAAAATAAAGGACATGAAAAATAGATACATTTTTTACTATGAGGAAAAAAGGAGTATGATAAACACTGGCAGCTGCAACTCCTGCCTGTTAATGTGCATCTTTAGTAAATATAAGTTCCCAGATTTCCCTCCAGCAGAGTCATGCTCAGTTTGCAGAAGCCTTTTCATAAACGCTCGTGCTGAGGAGCTAAAGACTCTTTGTGAGCCAACGTCCTTGGTGCGCTGTCTCTCTCACAAAGCTGTCACCTCTCAATGACTGAGCAGAAATGGAACATTTCACTCACTGTACTGCTGCATACAAAGCAAGCGCAAACCCTCATTGTCATTCTGTGATATCATCAGCTAACAGACAGTGTGTAAAGTCAACACAGTGTATTTAAAGCAGAACCAAATCCCTGCTTCCTCTCTGGATGGGCGGATGCAGGAGGGGAGCATATGTTGCAGAGGGATATTTGCATAAAACGATCACCAGTTGTCCCTTTTGATTACATCAGATCAGGACTCCTGCTGCTCACTCATTTGGGGAAGAATATTTTAATTTCGGGCGGATTTGAAGGATTTCTCTAATTTGTATGTGTGCATGTGTGGGACGAGGGGGTTACATCAGCAGGCTATTAGAAATGATTCATCAAACATGAAGCTGTTGTTGGGAGCAGGGGAGTACGCTTTTGACTCTATGAGGACAATTTTAAACATGTATCAAATAGAAACACTTTCTCTCTGTGTAATCTGATGGCTGTAGGGCTGCTGCAGGAGAGGAAAACTCAAACCCTCAGTCACGAAGAGTCAGAGTCGACTCACACATTATTTTTAAAATCTTCACTGTTTGGTAAAAGCTGAATCATTGTACACAAGGGCAGGAGTGTCAGGAGGGAAGGCTGTGAACTCTATATCTATAACTGCTCTCTAGAGCTGGTTTATACTTCTGCATTGACCCTATGCAGCAGTTGACATTACCACTACATACTTGTGCGTCGATGTGTCCGTGTCACTCAGCAATACCCTGCTACGTTTTGTGTTTACATTTTTACAGCGATTGCGAGCATGGTAAGTTAATTTACAGCTGATACATGTTGCTGTTTATCATACAGCTATGTTCACAGGGAAGAATATAGAGGAGACGTGGGAGGGGATGAAATACACGGCCAAAGAAGAGCCGATGGACGGGGATCCCTGAAGTGCTGTAAATGCAGGAAATACAATGCCATCGAGCGGACCAATCACAGGGCTTCGGTCCGGTGTGTTGGCTACATTCATGGGCCTCTGCTTAGGTACGAGGGCTACGCAGACCTATGCGTGTAGGTTACGGCATTGATTCAACGCAGAAGTATAAACCAGGCTTCAGACTGCTTTATTGTTGGAGGTCTCCTCTCCTAGTGGTTAAAATCAGTAAAAAAAAGCTCTAAAAAAATTAATTTCCGATTGAAATTCAGTGTTTCTTCAGCGGGCTTCAGCGGACATAAAACCCTGCTTTAAGCTGAGCTGCTGCTAGCTCGTTCCTGCATGCCTGGCTTGTTTTAAGTAAGCGCTAACCCCTGGAGTTGATAGATGAAGCCAATGCAAGAGCCAAAAACTGCAGTTCCTAAAGTGTCCACTTGAGGCTGACTTCAAAAGCTAAAGAGGCCCCATTGCCACTCATGTTAGAATGTCCATATGACTCTAAACTCAGAGGATGTGTTCAAATCAGCAGCAGACAACCTGTGCTTATTGTCAACTATGGTTTACGTAAAACATGTAAGACTCAAGTGGAAACTTCTGATTCACACACAGCTCTACGGTCTCTGAAATACTCTAAATGTGTGTATTCAGGTCACTCTGCCTAAATGTCCGTGTGCTTCACACTCACCACTCTCCACCTCCAGCAGGGCTTTGGTCAGGATGCTCCCGGCCACACTGATGGCCTGGCAGATGTAATATCCCGAGTCTTCCACCTGGACGTCAGTGATGGTCAGCTCCCCGCTCAGCGACACAGAGAAACGACCCGACAGGGACGGGTCCTGAGTGGGAAACAGCAGGATCTGCAAAAAAGAGAACAATGAGTGAATGAGTCCTTTCACTGAGCTTCTTCACCATCAGGTTCTCACTACACCACCGAAAACCACAGCGTTCTTTAGTTTTTAGTCAGTCAGCCATAGCTACACAGACATTCACTTCTTTGCTTTTACTCAGCAGGCTGGTTTTAAAAGAAGCCCTTCAGGAGTTTGTGTCCATGGCAGACTGAAGCTCTCCCACTCACAGCTTTATTAAGAGTCTGAAATTCTCTTCCACACTCAAGGATAAGGCTTTTGTTCATCAGTTCAGTCACAGCTAAATAAAAAAGGGTCAGTCTAAAATAAAGAGTCAGAAGCTTGGAGGATGATTATTTAAATGAAACTGTTGAATGGGATGTAAAGAGGGTGAAGGAAAGAGCAGAGACAGACCATGGAAATATTAATGTGTCTTATCGTGTTGTAGATGGAAGTTCAACTTTGTAAAGTGCTCCAAACTTTTCCCTCTGTGTGTACATTTCTGTGTTTGTCCTCAGACTGACCTGATCACAACAACGTGGAGGAACACGTGCATGAACAGTCAGCTAATTTTCAGTTTTGGTTTCCAGTGTTCACTGAGAGTAAAATACTAAGAAAAGAGAGTCATCTAGAAGTCTGATGACCACATGTGTTTGTTTGCTGTCGTTAAACAGCCTGCAGATATATGAGAGAACCAAACGGTATCACGTCTTGCTTCAAAACACAGGTGTTCACACTGAGGAGAACACAGCTCGTTACCGTCCAAACCTTCTCCAGGAAATTCGTCTGGACTCACTTTGCTGACTGTCTTTATAGACTTGAACTGACCAGTGCTCAGTTTGATGGCCTGTTAGCCGACTCAGGCTTGTTTCCATGCCAGGGATTCAAAGACGGACACCTCCTACCTGCTTTCAATTTCAGCTTTAAGGCAGCTGTCCATCTGTCGCCTGTGTCTCTAAACGAGGCCCTGAAACTTTCCGAAATTGAGAGATTTGCCTGGTATGATCACACAGCGGGAATTTTTCCAACTTCCAATCTCTGTAATGATACACATGCAGTCAGTCACATCCCCTGAAAACATGTGTTTGCTTTTGATTCAGACACATGTTTACAGAGGAGACAGGCAGGATGTAACCCACAAAGATAAAGTAGCATGTTGCTTGTTTGGACATCAAACATTCAGGCTCCTTCTGAATCTGAAAAGTTTGCATTTTCTCTGAAAAAAAAATCTCATGCCTGGTTATTGATCGATATAATTCACTCCTCGTGGTTCCGCATCACTCCTTTTATGTCTGGAGATTTATTTCTGCACCTCATCCAATATGCTGTGCTCACTCTCTTTGTTTTGTGAGGTGTAATCTCAGAAACCTTCAATTATTGTCTGATGGGACACGTGCCTCTGGAAATAATGATGAAATAGCTCTGCAGTCCAAATCAAAAGCAAAGCAGGATTTGTCTCGCCTGATACAGTATGTCTGCAAAAATGAACAGCATGCCATTTTTCTGTTTTATTTTTAATTTGTTTCTGGTGAGTTTCAGTTTCACTGTTAATAAAAAGTTGTGCAGAGGCTTCACTCTGGCATACTTCAGTGGTCTAACCCAGGGGTTCCCAAAGTGTGGGTCAGGAACCCCTGAGGGGTCGTGAGACACTAAAGTGAGGTCATGAGAAGTCTTCCAGAATTTTTTAAAAATGTTTTAAGCGATCTAAAATTGCATGTTTTACCTATTGTAAGTATATCAACAAAAGCATCAGTAGCAGCAGATTAATTCATAACAGCACAGGAAACACAGCCACATGTGCTTGAAGCTGTGCTAATTTTCTGCGGACTAGCTAAATGAAGTATGAAACAACATTTAATTGCATCGAGAGACTGTAGGGTCGTTAATCTTTGGCACCTATATTTTGGGGTTCGTGGCCTGAAAAGTCTGGGAACCCCTGGTCGAACCCCTGAATAAAAAGAAAAACATGTTCTTGTGATTGGTCTGAAGTCTGCCAAAATAACAACATCATGATGAAGATTAGTAAAAAGTAATAGATGTAAGTTAGGTCAAGTCAGTGTTCAATTCATTTCAAAATGTTGAATCGAGATCAGGTAGATCATTTCTAATGCATTTGAAGAGTCAAAAAACCTGAGTGCTGAGTGGCTTTAAGACACAGCGTCAAAGTGGATTTGGCACTCAGGTTAAATGTTTGATCTAGCAGATTGTTAGCTGCTCTGGCACTCTCATATTTGTTTATAGAGATGAGTTCCACTGAAGGGAGCGGGAATGGTGTTAAGGTTGGTCGTGTTCTGCCTGCTTTTGCTCTACGGTACACCAAAGCCTGCTGACACCTGCTTGGACAATACCACTTAGACTACAAACAGAAACCAGAAGCCTTCCCATACTAACCCTGAGCCCTGTCTGTAGAGTCCACATGTAGGATCTGTAAACAGAGATCAGGAGGACATGTGACCACAGAGCTGAGGAGCTCTAAGTGGCCTGTTGGATACCACTGCTCATGGAGGCATCAGCTGCTTTAAAAGATACCACTGACCCCGATACACTACACTGGGACTGTTCACCTGTAGCTATAAAGAAACCTCAACTCAAGTCTTGTCCGATTGTTCTGTTTTTTCACATGCTTATACAACTCATCGTCACCATCCTGTCCTCCAACACTATCCCTGATCTTCTCTGTATTGCTTCTTTCTTTTCCCAGAATGATACGTGTGTCTCTTTTCTTCACCGAGAGGAAGCCACTGTTCACAACATGCTACCCACATACTTCCCCTCCTCC
Organism: Notolabrus celidotus; assembly: GCF_009762535.1. Classification (NCBI taxonomy): domain Eukaryota; kingdom Metazoa; phylum Chordata; class Actinopteri; order Labriformes; family Labridae; genus Notolabrus; species Notolabrus celidotus. The sequence continues at coordinate 27,122,217 of NC_048276.1, forward strand.
TCCTACATCATGCTTTTTCCACTTTATCTCCCTCCTCTGCCCTTGTTCTCCTTCTCCCACACACCTTTTCCAGGCCTCTTTTTCCACTCTCATTCTCCCCCCTCTAATCTGTACCTGGAAACCATGCTCCTGGCACCCACACACTCTCATCAGCCTTTCAGAGCATTCCAACAGGCTGCAGTGCTTATCGCTCACTCGCCTTCCTCACACACACACACACACACACACACACACACACACACACACACACACAGATACTTTATGCGTGCACAAACCCACACCAACACACACTCCTGAAGACACGTAGGCCTGTTCAGACTCAGGCTTTGGTGAATAATACCCTGTGTAGATGATGGGAAAAATGAGGTGTGTATGATTGTGTAGCTGTGTGTGTGTGTGTTTGTAAGTGTGTGAGTCACTCTGGCAGTGAACTACAGTACAGAGCAGTAACAGTAAAGAATGACAGCAGAGACGATGACAGTAGAGAGGGATGCAGGCGCTCCTTAAGGCAAGAGTGTCATGTAAAGAAACTAGCTTAGCATAAAATTAGAAGAGGGCTCCTTTAAGACCTTTTCTGATTCTCATAAATAAGTGATGATCTCATCGTTTCTCAGAAATTAACAGGCTGAGGTGTTCCTGTGTTCTGGGCTGGTTGCATTGAATCAGGCTGCTATCTCTGCCCGCTCTGATCATCCACTGGCAGGCTGTCAGAAAGGATCCTCACAGAGATAGAGCTTTTTATTTAACTAAGATAAAGAGTAAGGTTTGATCTAATGGTTTCTTTTCAAATCCACTAAACACCTCTTACAAACCCTCTTATTTTAACGTCTAATAAATAGGAGTTGGAGGTCTACCGTTTACAGGTTTGTTATTATTGTCGTGTGACCTCTTTGTCAATATTTTTACAGACCTACAAAATGTGAAACAAGCCTACCCAGCCCTTTGTTCATGGTCTTCATGCCTGACTCTCTGCTCTTCGTGTGACATCCCAAGGAGAGCAGAGAGTCACTGTAAAAAACACCTGCCCCTCACCTGGTACCTCCACCCTCACCTTCTGAGCCACACCTTAAAGCAACACGTTCTTCACACGAGAGTAGAAGCTGTTAGAAAGTCACTTTAAATGTGGATGAGCCAAAGAGAGGGGGGTAAAGGAGCTCATATGCACTTAAAGAGACACATACCAAAACCAACCGTTCTGAAAAAGGCTGTTTTTTGACAGGGTGCTTGATCCTATATTATATTTTCACCAAAGCATGGCACTATAAAACATGGATTAAGATGGTGTTTGCCATATTGGAAGCACTGACTTCAACTAACTTCTAATCTAGAAGCTGGCGGTGAGGTGGAGATGAGGCCAAGGTGTCTTGCAAGCAGCTGCGACACACCCTCCCTTCAATCAACCAAGCCATGTCCTTATTATGAATAACTTTGAGTCTTATTGTAGTCATATGGATAGGTTAAACAACTCAGCCCCTCTACAGCTGTCAGAATGTAAAAGCAAAGTGTAGTCACCAAGTGGACAACCTGAAGTCTCCCGCACTTTTTCACTGATTTATTTTTTCACAACCAGAGGTTGCTGCTTGGTACGGGCACAGAGGTAGATCAACAGCTCTTGCTCTGATTTTTTTTTAACACAGTCGGGTAGTTTGAAGAGAGTGAGGAAATGTGAGGTTGCAGTTAAAAAAAATACATCTTTAACAAGAACTGTTCATCTTTGTAGCCTTCCCTTTGATTATGTCAATATAAACTAAGAGCCACAGCCTGTCACATCTATTTAAGTGGACATAGACTGTGCGTCTAGCATAGAAGGTTTCATTCACTTCTCTACAACCTATTTCTCAAATAATTCATGAACTGCATATTCCTCATTTAGATCCCAAAATATATCAAAGTAGGGTCCAGGTTTCAAAATGTGTGAAATCCCCTTTACTTTTAATTTAGAGAAACATAAAAGGAAACAGTAAAACTAACATCTGATGCATTAGAAGTTACATTTAGACTGCTGTATACTCCTGTCATCTGGCCCTCTGGAAGATTACTTAATGCCCCATGACTCTGCCTTTGTAGTTCGTATTTTTGTGATGGTACAGAAACTTGTCTCAGCAGTGGGATCTCTGTCAGCCACGGGCCCTGCCTGCCACTCAAACAACGTCCTCCAACACAGCAACTGTCAGACACAAATTGACCATGAAACTGTGACTGGTGGCTCAGAGGCCATGAAGACCATCATCCTCTTTCAGAGCTGACTTTGATACCTGTCACAGGAACTCTCTCACCTGACTGCCTTCTCTCTGCCAGAAGACGGCGGGCGGAGGGTTTCCTTTGGTGCCACAGAGGAAGGTCACGGTGCGACCTGGAGCTGTGATCTGGTCCCGCGGCCGTACCACGATCTGCGGGGGCACTGCAACACAGAGAGGAGAGAGAAATGGTTATCAGGGCCACACAGGCGTAACACCTGAGTGTGTGTGCGTGTGAGTGTGTGTGTGTGTTGATTGGTCTTAATACAGTGAGAATTTGACAGCTGTAGCAAAGAGTGCGTTAAGCCGTAACAGACCACCCTGATGACAAAAAGTCATAACTGAACACCTTCTCACTCACCTTCTCCCTGCCTCTGTATCTCTCTATTACACTCCAACACACACATGCACACACACTAATACATACTTAAAAGCACAATCACACATACACACACCTGAGTTGACTTAAGGAAAGCATATTCAATCTCTCCTGCACCTTAAAAACAGTGTGTATGTCCTCTCACATATATGACTTTATGTGTTGCTTATGTAAGTCATGATGCGTCACTCCAGCAGCTGCTGAGTGATATGACTCCCTTTAACTCAGTGAAGGATGATCAAATATTCAATCAGGGTGACTGACCAATTACTTTTGATTTTGAGTAAAAGTTTCAAGTAGTTACAAAAAATGTTAAGACAAGCGGCTAAAATAAATACATAAAGACTGCCTTTGCTTTTTTCATTATGCTGCATTCCTCAGCAGGAGTCTGTTTCTCTGAGTTTATATTAAAGGATTTATTTACTGAAGTTTTGAGGCTGCACAGAAAAAAACAGCCTCTTAAAGGTAGAGTAATCAGCTGAAGCAGTTAGCAGTCTGCAGCTGTCAGGCTGAGTCAAAGTGGACTGAGCTCGGGTCAGTTTAAAGAATGTAATAATGAGATAAGGCTCAGGTCAGTCTCAGGTTCAGGTAACCTCTCTCCTTCCATTTTCACTTTAATGCATACAGAGCACACACCAGACACTTTGTCAAGTATTGTGATAAGACGTTTACATCTAGAACTGCTGCACCAGAGGAACACCAGTCTTCAGACAGTACGGTTTCTTAGTTTCCTTCAAAAGATGGTATTCTTAGTTCCTGCATGTGATTGGTTAGCAGTGAAACTACCAATTAGTCAAATTCAAAGTCAAAGTCAAAGTCTTCTACATTGTCAATACTGCAGTATGTACCAGACATATAGTGGAATTAAATTACGTGTCTCTCAGATCCTTGGTACAACAATAGAAATTACATAGACACAAAATGTAGTACAAATAAAATAAAAGGTATGCAAATAAATAAGCTAAGCTAAAAAAAATATAAACATTGATCCTATCACTGCTGAATGTAAACTTTCTATTGTCGTTAACATTTCTAATAAAATGCACCAAAGCAAGCCTGAACTTTCAGATGTTTCCCAACACAAGAGCGCGACGATGCAACAGTGTTCAGGGCTTTATCATGTGACTGATGCCTGCCATGCTAGGGTGAAACATTCTTTCAGTTTCACATTCACATTCTTCAAATCTGAACCAGTGTGGTGTGTCTGACTACAGCCTCTGAGTCTCAGATAGCTGCAGGTACATCTCATGGTTCTTATAAATGATGCTGTAGTTATTCAGTCACTGTTGTTAGCTAATCTAGTTCATGCTCAAGTTTAACCTACAGACAGCGTGAGTCCGCTAGTTCATCTACAGATTAACATCAGCAGAGGACGGAGACACCCATGTTACACTCGTCCTGCTGCAGCCTCATGAGAAACCATACAGGAGAGACCGAACCACAGAGAGCCACAGTAAAAAGCTAAATATCCTACCACCCTTTTTATCCCATCATCAATCTTTATTTTTCCATCAATTACTGGAGAGTGGTATTGATGAGGGTATTGATGAATATCAGTAGTGATGAGCAGCATCAGTAAGGATAAAATCCTCCCTATGCCCACATGAGTTCCAGATTGCTGTCTCTCTATAGGATGAGGCCATACAATAATTGTCTGTGACCTTGATTTCTTTGGCTTTGAATGATAAAGCCTGATATAGAAGATTATTGATTAGGGTACAGGCCGGGATAATCAATCTCCTGTGGTTAGGTGTGAAACCCAGAACCCACAGGAGTCCACGTTCAGGTCTGTGGGTCACCTTTCTGATCCCAGCGCCCGGCTAATCACATGTCTTTGAACATAGATGGAAAGCACACACACACACACACACACACACACACACACACACACACACACACACACACACACACACACACACACACACACACACACACACACACACACACACACACACACACACAGCTGTCTTTGATTTCTATTGATTCTGTAGCGAGTGACAGGCCTCTCTCCTCAGAGGGAGGTGTGAATACGTAATGATGCCCTCCACCAGCAGTCCTAATTGATTTCTCATCTTCCCACCTGATCTCCTGCTTCTCTTTCATTCTCGGTCTCAATTAGAAGAGGGACAAACGGAGAGACAGAGAAAGACAGGGAGGAGGAGAACCTACCAGAGAGCAGAAACAGGAGAACAGTGACAACAACGAGCGGAACTGAGGCTGAAAATTAAATCATGAAGAGGTCCGACTCCTTCTGGTCTCAGAAGTCATCTGAATCTGCACCCTGACCTTTTTTTACCCAGCTCTGTACGTTACTCCTTTATGTGCTCTCTTTACTGTATATCATGAGTGATGTGCTTTATCTTTGAAAATGCAAGTCCACTGAAACAGTGAGGGAAATATATCAAGAGAAAGATCAAGCAAACAACCGACACGTGACCACAACGGGGTGCTGCCTCCTTCAGGTCATTCTCTTTTCAAGATTCGAGTCAGATCGACATCTAGGGACCCAAACTGATCGGAGCATTCTGCCTGCCTCAGTCAAGAGAGGGTGAGGGTGTTCGAAGAGAATTCCTCTCCTTTATGGTTACTGTTTTTGTTTACATCGTAACAGTTTGTACGAGGAGTTGTCCTCAGTACGACCCCAGAAGAAGAAAATAGTGAACAGGCTGCTGAGGAATAAAACAATAAAAGTTCAAAGATGCTAGACTCTGAAACATGAGTTTCATCATCAGGCCCTTCAGCTCAATCAGAAGTTGCATGGACCTGACAGGCTGACAGATTAATGAGCTGAACTTTCAGGTCAGCTGGTCTGGACACATGAAGCTCCCCCAGGTGGTATCCAGGTATTTTCAGTGTGAGCGTGAAAGAGGCTTAAGATAAGCAGGGAGAAGTATTTTTTTCAAGGAAACAGGTCTGCAGATTAATTTAAATCACTGACATTCTCTCTGCAGTGAAATGTTGGTGCACGCTCTGAGTTCTGAATCCCTGTCTGCTAAATCTCCAGCTCTCCTCTTTGTGACTTGCCTGCTGTAAGCACTCACCTGAGATGAGTGTGCACGCTTAATTTCATGCCCATCGTACATGTTTTATCCTGCGCCTTGGGGATTATGTTGCCTTTTGCTTTCCTGAAGTTGGCTTTCACCACAGGCCGCCACACACAGCAGGAGGAGATCCATGTGTCAGCCTCAGGATAAATCTCAGCTGAGGGAGTCTTGAGTGAGGAGGACAGGGTCACGTCCACATCATCCCCCACTGACCCTAAAGGTTACAGCCCAAACACGCTCTTAGTATTTCAGATAAGAACTACAGAGAAGAAGAAGGGGGCCACTCCCACTTTCTAGACACCTTCAGGACTTCCTTGCGCGACTGATGCAAGGCCTGAAATATCAAAGAAATGCTCTGTAACACACCCTCATCTTATGTAATGCATCTCCAGACTTGTGCACAAACAGCTGTGACAAACACAGGAGAGGGCACACGCTATCAGAACACACTGCCGAGCAGGTAATCTGACAGAAACTTGTCAACACCTGAACATTATCCCGTCAAGCCTGTGACAACGACACGACTCTGACCCAAATACGGAGAGACTCCGGATTATTCAGGCTATTAAAATGCCGTTTTTGGTGTTCTACACAGCCCGTCTGGAGAATAACAATGTTTGATTTGAGCAGGCAAGTCGGCACATTGCCTGAGGCTGTAATAAATAATTAGCAATAATGGGTGCACTCGGCGCGACACTGAGCTTTAGATTTAGGGCAGGGAGGAACATTAGCATCCTCACATGGGACAGAAACGAGGAGACGGATTGCAACAGAGCGGCTGAAATATACATGACAAAATCAGCTAACAATGCCTCTGCTGCTCGTACAGGCCTTTAATATTCTGGGCTGATGCTTGTAGGTATGAGGTCTTTTTAAAGTGCCCTGAAAAATGAAAGAGACTGTAACTTTCTTTATCAAAAACAGTGGCACCTCAATTTTCCAGCTTTCTAAAGTGTGTAACCGGGTCTGCAGAAGTGACGGCACATAAACTGATAACTGCAGGGAGGTGACGGGGAGGTAAATTGGGGAATGTCTAAATAAAGAATGAAACTCTTGAGACAGGAATTCAAAGGAGCCTGGAGACTTCTTTTATATGCTGGATATTGCTGGAGCTGCAGAACACATAACAAGGCAAACATGCCAAGAGGGAGGCAAAAATAGACGAGGACTGCAAGTCAAATTTTCACCGCGTTCACGATAAGAGCTGTCAGGCTGAAGGAGGAACGTCTGCTCGGAGTGAGAAGTGCCTGAACTCTGTGAATGGCTGTGCATGTCTCTGTTTGATGGGGACCAAATGTTCTGCTCTAAAGTGGAGACACAAGGTCAGCTGTTCATTCCTGAATCAGCCTTCTTCAGAATGAAGGCTTTAAAGGTGAGAAAAGGTGGTTAGGGTAAAAATGACTTCATGCAATCAGGCGGAGAATAATTTATGCCCCTGCTATAGCATATTAGGTGAGCATTGTCCTGCAGGGGAAACCAGTTCATCTCACACAGGCTTCCAGTCTTTTTGATGTTCATGACGTATAGAGGCGATCTGACAGCCAAGGCAGACAAAGAGACTCAGAGACCATCCAGCCAAACAAGAGATAATCTCTATAAACAGATATCTGCCACTCAAAGAGGAACATATGGGTTCATAAAACATATTTCTGCTGTTAGAAAAAACACTAATTCTGTTTGAAGTTACAGTTGTATTGATCCTGTCTGAGCAGGCTTTGATTTTATACATGGAAACAATCCATATGGAGAGAATAAAAGAAGACGTATGAGCCAAAATCCAATCCTGGAACCCATCGTACATTTCCATCCAGATATCAGCTTAATGCTCAAACCCTGCTCTCACATCATCAGTTGGTAGACTGATGGCAAACATGCCAACGAGATGGAAGAGGGATATTCAATATCAGTCATTTGGAAACACTCAAAGAACTGAATCATTGGACACTTCTCCAAGGGGCTACAAGCCATCAAACTACAGCTGGTGGGTATCAAGATCGACACCAAATAAATCCAACACGTTAGTTTGGCAAGGTCTGAGACTTAGTAATTATTTTCCACCATGACACCACTCCTGAAACTCATGTTCAGTTTGCTGCCTCATGTCTGATTAATACAGCCGTCTCTGAGACATCATGTTATCCACACACAAGCAGATTGGCGTCATGTTTGCGATGGAGGATAAATCTTATGATGCAGTTCTATGGTTCAGTGCTAACGCAGGAAGTAGGGAGCGCTTTATAGATTGAGGCATGAAGCTTAGATGTGGCGTCTGGGTCATTGGACGGTTGTGTAAGGAGTGGAAGTTTAATGAAGGAGAGAGAGCTGTATGATCTTAACCATTATATAATTCAGGGTTCACCCAGGTTTTTGGTGCAGGTCCCAGCTGTTGTTGTGAAGAAACGTGATCATAAACAACATAAAGCAGCCTGATACTACTGTACCTACGAGCTCAGCTCCTTACCACATACTGTGCTCCCTCTGCAGCACATCAGAGTGTGTGATTGTTCCTCTGCAGCTGCTGCATGCAAACAGCATGTTTCTCAGTCACATACCAAAACTAGACAAAGTGCTTACAAGCAAAACATCTTACATCCTCCACACCCCCATCTGCACTTGACAAGTGATTTGCACCAACATACTGAAGCTATCACACACAGGGGGGAACACTAGTATACACACACACTCCCAGCAGGGGGTCCTGAGGGGCCTCGATCTGACAGGCAGCTGTCACAGTCCCACGCTGATGCAGACAGTGACTTTCACACACACACACACACACACACACACACACACACACACACACACACACACACACACACACACACACACACACACACACTTGGGTAAACACTTCCTCATGCTGCTGCTGCTGTAGCTTCCCCTCTCATATAACTCCTCTTTTTAAACTCTTTAACTGTCTTCTTGTCAATGTTTACGTATAAAATGATGATTGAGGAGATAGTGGTTTCTTGGTTTTAACACACAACTGCTGGATCATAACTCATCCATGCTTTATTTAATCTGGAGGTGGGTCTTTGTGCCTACAGCTCCCTCCTGTTTCTGAGAAAAGTGAATATATGGATTGGAGCCAGAGCCTCAAATAGACTGAGAATAAGTAATAAAGGCAGCACGTTAATTCTTTGCCTTTATAATATGGGAGCAGCCTCAGGCAAGACAAAGGAGTCAGCCTCTCCTTCAGGGGAAATGAGAAGTTTAACTGCACTGAAACTATAAAGGACAGTCATTTGGTCTCCTGTCTGAAACAGAAACAGTTCCACAACTTAGAGCTGTGACCCCAAACCCTCACCCCCTGCTGTGAGGGCTGCAGCTTGCCCCACTTTAATCTCTAGACATGGCCTGTTTGGTGATGAAAGCATGTCCAGTTAACCGCTTTGTCAACATTAAAGAGCTTTATCAAGCCAAAACACAGTTTCTTTTCCTGAACAAGTGTTTAAAAGCTACTCTTAGTCCATGCTAACTTCCGAAGGATGCAGTAATCCACACTTTATTTCAGACGCATGGTGTGATTAAAATACCTCTTTATAGGATACATTATACAAAAACATTAAATGATGAGCAAGGTATGACAACGCTGAATTCAGTATCCTGTAGTTAGGTTTCATGTCAGTCAGAGCTAGCATTTATTTATTTAGTTATTTAATATGCAGACTTGTGACAGATGCATCATGTGTGAACAAAATAAGCATCATGACTAAAAAACAACTCTGTGAATGAATGTGCGTCAGTGTCATCTTTTCATAACTCTCCATTCATGCAGTTAAAACACACCTCAGTCCTACCTGAGAGATTACACACACTGCTGTTTGTAATCTGTCAGGCTGGACTGTGATTTTATCTAATATCTAATATTAAAACTAGCATATCTACAGCAACTATGCACAGTCATGGGTCTCTTTTTCTTCTCTCTGCGTGTGCAGACAGGAGTCAGGGGACTGTTTGATTAACTGCTGAATGTTTGTGACTATCGAATATTTCTGCTTGAAATGCTTATGCACACTAAACGTCACTTAACATGAATCCAGATGAGTGCTCTGGAAAAAAAAAAGGTGCAGGAAACAAGATTTCTTCTTCAAACATTTGAGTTTTATGTCTGGTTCTCTGCACTGGGATGAATGGGTAGCACGGTTGCCTCACAACAAGAAGGTTCTAGGTTGGAGTCCTCAGTCGAGGTGCCTTTATGTGTGGAGTTTGCATACTCCGGCTTCCTCCAAAAACATGCTTACTAGGTTAATTGGACACTCTACATTGCCCGCAGTTGCAAGTGTGTGTGAACGGTTGTCTGTCTCCCCATGTTTGTCCTGTGATAGGTTGGCGACCTGTCCAGGGTGTACCCTGCCTTTCGCCCAGTGTCACCTGGGATAGGTTCCAGTCCCATGACCCCAAATGGGATAAGCAGTCAAGATAATGGTTCTCAGTGCTAGAGGTGTAAAACAGTTTCTTCACTGCACGTCTATTTATTTTATCCATTGAATATTGTCCATTTAAGAAACATTCTGATACTCATGTGACTGTAAAACCTGTCATTTTATTTCATTTTAAGTCTTTAGGTGGCTTTCCCTTAACACAACAAACAGAATATTTATGGGTGCAGTGTTTGTCATAAACAGATTCAGTGCCCGGACGGTGCTCAGAGCTGTGGAAGGAAGGAGGGAGGGCTGGTAGAGGGCACTGCCCTGGAGCAAAACTGTCATAGCCTCAAATTTTACTCAATAAACCAATTTGTTTACAAGTGCAGACATTTATTTATTCCATAAACTATCAAAACACCCAAAAAAGAGCTCTCTTTGTGAGGGAATCAACATGATAACCACTGGACAAAGGCAGATACTCAGCCTTCGACACCACAACAACAATCAAACTCCTCTTTCATCAGTAACCTAAGCTGCTTCTGGATCCATCATTCACACTCTGTTCTACGTCTCTCATGTTGATGCGTTGACACTGTAAAAAGAGAATAAGCTCTTCTCCTAAATGACATGTTTGTACAGAAACAATATTTCCACTCCCATGTTTTAAAAGTCTCCTTCTCTCTTTTCTGTTCACACTAAAGAAGCAGTTCCTGTGCCGAGGAGCCTGCTGTTACTCTGCTGCTCAGTTTGCCAGCCTGTTAATTTACTCTTTATATGTAAGAGGAGAGGCCGTTTTTCCAGAGAGGGAATTAAACTGTCAGTGCATGCATGATTGATCAGTAGATTCTGCAGCAAGTATTTATTTGATAGTGTTTAGGATGTTTAGAGTTTTATCGGCTGTACTTCTTATTCATTGCATGTTTTTATGCATTCAGGGTGTTTGCTCTAAATTAAATAGCCCTAGTATTGATGGAAGCTCTTCCTTTGTAGTAATGAAGCTCCGCCTCGGTGTGCTAAAGCATGACTGGAAAATCAAAAGCTTCCTGCTCCCAGTGACTCCAGAGGCACTTAAATACTAATTGATCACTCTCTGGTACTAATTGAAAAAAGGCAGCAGTGTTCAGGGGGTCTGCCTCCAACAAGGCAATACCTCAGTGTGTCTTACATGTGGTCACACACACACACACACACACACACACACACACACACACACACACACACACACACACACACACACACACACACACACACACACACACGCACTTGCACACAAACATACACTTATGCATGCAAAAACAGGATGAAATGGAGTACTTACAGGATGGTCCAACTGTGATGGAGTGAAGGGTGGAAAAGAAGAGAGGGAATAGAAACAATACATGAGGATGAGATGATGAGCGCATGATGATACAGGATGAAACATTTAGATGAGACAGAGAGAAACTCTAGAGCCGCTCGGGTCTCTTTGTTTTAATTTAATCATGACATGAACTAACTGGGTGTCAGTGGAGTGAAATGAAGTTTGCTTTTTAAATGAAGTGCTCCCAAAGGACGGAAGAGTCGACGAGCTGGAGGAAGAATGATGGAGTAAATGCCGACATACAGGTGAAAATTGTTTTCTGATTGATCTATGGTTTTGTGTGATACAATCTGTGTGTGCGTGTGTGTGTGTGATTTCTATTATCCCTAATACTGCAGCTGCATGCACCCAGCAAGAATCAATCTCAATTTGTCCAGCAGCCAGCGCTGAGAATGACTTCTTCATACTGCTGCAGCGTTCTTGAGTGAAGAGCTTAAATGCATGTGCATATGTGTTTATATATGGGTGTTTTCTCTTGAACCAGCGGTGCATGTTTGTCATTGTATTTGTGTGCATGTTTACAGCGTGTGAGCCCACGTGTGTTGACAGACGTCAGGAGTGTCGGTGCAGACTGCAGGGCTCGCTCACAGATTCAACTCTTCCAAAGTCAAACTCTAAATATTCTCTTTTATCATCACCAATGACAGATTTCTCTTCAGCACACTCACTTTATTCTAATGCAGTTTCAAAGCTTTTTGATCTCAGCTCTCTCTCCAGAGGAAAGACGAGTTGAGGCTTGAAAGCAACTTAAAATCCATTTTTCACTTTTCTTTTACAGTTTCACTTAACAGCACGAAACGGACGCATCACACAGACAGACTCAACAGCCACTCTGTCTGTCTGTCTGTCTGTCTGTCTGTCTGTCTGTCTGTCTGTCTGTCTGTCTGTCTGTCTGTCTGTCTGTCTCTAAGTTTGTCTGTCTCTAAGTTTGTCTGTCTCTAAGTTTGTCTGTCTCTAAGTTTGTCTGTCTTTCTGTCTGCCTGTCTGTCCACTTATTAAGGCTGAACACGTTCTGGACATTGGTGATAACATTGAATATTTCCCTTTAGAGAATGTGTTTAGTGTTTTGTGCCAAAGGCAGCAAAATTAATTCACTAAAAGAGAGAAATGAGAACACGCTGGTGGGTGAGATTTTTTGTGATGCATCATAGCAAAACTGTCCATCTGTACAAATAATTGACTCATGTATTTAGAGTTAAATCTCATGAGGAAGTTGGACATTTGCCGTGTCACCAGGCAGCTTGTTTTTAAACATTCACACGCTCCTGAACTTCATGAGATGGTAAGGAGACTTTTTTTCATTTATACTATTCATATATAACTTTGCAATCATTTTCAGGACGCACACCATGACTGTGTGCAACCAGCTGGTTCTGTCAGTAACAGGAGCTGCCAGCTCAGCTCCTTGAAGAGAAAACTGAATATGACATTTCACTGAAACATTCTGATGCATGTGTGTGTTTTGTTTTCTGTAGGGAGTAATGCAGAGGTAGCTGAAGTCTTACCGTGCACCTGCAGGGTCCCAGACGCCTCGGCTTTCCCCACGCTGTTTTCTGACACGCAGGTGTACGTGCCCTCGTCTTCACCTCTCACCTGGGTCAGACGCAGGCTGTTATCACTGCGGATCTCAAATCTGAAAAGACAACACACAAAACCTGTGAGTCAAATTCAGGCTCGAATGTAAATATCACAGAGCTCATACGGCGCACAGCTTTGAAAAACACAAGAAAGACAGAAAGTGCAGAGCTATGATCCGATTTGATTTCCATCTAAGGTTTGATGCAATACAGCCGACAGTTTCAGACTGTGATTTGATGGCTGATTCTTAGATTGATGTTTACATTTTAAAGACGTACTGAGACACAATCAGGTGCTTTAAAAAGAAAACTGTCTTCAACTACGTTTTTCAAAAACATCCACAAACGTGTGATCTGCACACTGACAGAAGTGTGTGAGGAGAAAAGCTGTGAAACACAGAAACAAGATCTGCGCCGATCTAAATCCTGCTGACAACAAGAGCACACTTGACTTGATTTCCCCAGAGGGATCATTAAAAGTTTCATCCAATCACGTCACAAAGTGTGTGAGAAAATATGACTCTCTCAGTAGCACAGATTTATCTGCAGTATCTCCCACTGTTATCAGATGCTGTCAGAGGTAGCAGAGAGAGTGCAGAGACAGTCTGAGAGTTGATGTGACAGCAGTTTATTCCAAGAGTTATTTTCATGTAGACTTTAAACCGGGGACACGCCTTTAAAACACAGGGGCTCTTTAAAGACAGGTTATTAACATTTGAGTGAGTTAACAATGAACAAAATAATACGAGTAGACATTACATCGAACAATAATTAGGGTCAGCATCAGGACCCTGTAAAGTTTGTGTTACTAACACAACCTGCAGCACCTCAGGAGGCACATGTCCCATCTCTGAATTATCTGTAATTTACTGAAATGCACTGAAAGCAGCACTCAGCTGATTTGTTGTTGAACATAATAAAAGCAATCACCACAGCTCTATGGGGTCTGTTACTTCTTTCAATGTGTTATTTCCAAAGAGGAAATAAAGAAAATAACATCATTTTTTCACTCCAGTCTAAACAGTGAATACATCAACAAAGAGAAGCTCATTCTCTCATCAGTCTCTGTTGTCTGAGCTCAGGTAGAAACCTAACAGAGGAAGAATAGGAGCAGAACTCTGAAAGCACCTGTTGCTGCTAAGGTAACTCCAAGGTAACTCCTTTTCTAACAGGCAGTACATCTTACCTGCCCCGGGGCAGCTCTCCCTCCTCTCTCCGCCAGCGGACGGTCGGAGTCGGGTCCCCGTGCACCTCACAGAAGAAGTCCACCGTGTCGTCTGCCAACACCACCTGGTTCACCGGCTGTTTGATGAAGACCGGACGCTCTGAAATCACACAGGGACAGAGGATGTAGGGAAGATGAAGGAGGATTCAGAGGCTACTTCTAAAGTGCAGATTACTTTTCACACTTAGTCAGCAATAATGTAATCTAATGTGTCTTCTCTCAGAGGCAGGAAGTCTGAAAACGTGAAGAACAAAGAAAATCAGAAATAGATGTGCAAGTAATGAGATGAAAGTGGTGAAAAGGAGACAAAGAAGGGAGTAATGGAGCGGAATAGGAGCAGGAGGTGAAGGGTGGGAGGGGTTACACATGCTGCTGAAGAGAAGCAGCACTGCATCAGAGCTCAGTTTGAGTCTGAATGTTTGATCCAAGCCTCAAATGAGCCACAAAGACTTCCACTCAGATCTTTCCAAGACAAGAAATGTTGGGATTAAAACCTGAACAGAGGCAGGGGCTGATGGTAAATCTTTAATGATTTTTCAGAAAGCAGGTTTTATGGAAATGGACCCAACAGAGTGTTTCAGGAGCAGGGGTTATAAATAAAACTAAACATCTTCAAGAAGAAGGATTGTTTGCTTCGTCCTGACAGAGCTTAATGAAGGTGAATAACAACATGAAGGAAAACAGATACAGGATGCAGTTATGTAGAGTGAAGAAATAATTCACAAGGGACCCGTGCAGGGAGATAAATGTGCAATGTAAGCTCTTATCATGGTCCTAATCAGGTTTTAAAATAGCCAAGGAATCAGTGCAGATGTGCACCGGCTATTATCTTGCAAATTTCACAGATGGCCGTAATATCAACTATAATGGAAAGAGTCAGGCCGTGCATTGTCAGGAACAATGATGTGATTAATTATAGTTATATACACAGGGTTAAGGTTTACTGTTCACTACCACAGCAGCTGCTTTATGGAGAAGATTCAAATACATATCCATTTTCTATCTGTGTCCTGGATCAATACACACTTTGAGAGCCTTTCTGCTGCGCTGCTGGAGGACAGCTGACTGAGAGAGAGCAGGGAGGAGCAGAGAGGTCAGAGAGCACAGCAAAGGTCAGCATGATGGAAACATCCATCTTCTGCTACAACAAGCTCGGTAATGTCCAGGAGAGAACATACACACACAGGAGGAGAGACGTCAGAGGGTAAATGTGTGTGAGAGCTGTGAGGTCTGCTGCAGAGAGGGGTCACTCAGTCTGCAGGGTTACAGATAACCCTTTTCTGAAAGGTTTCTAATGTAGCCAGTGAAGCTGTTTACACCTGGTGTTATAATCTGTACTGGACCGGCCAGGTATAAACAATCTCAGTGCGTCCTAAAAGGAGGGGTTCAGATCCCGTCACTCAGGCTGCATGTGGCGGTGCTGTGGTCTTATTTGTCCACAGTGGTCTGGCAGTGTGTACGCTAATGTGTCCTCAGCCACAGTAAGGACCACCCACTCATTCTGTTTCCACGGCAACAACTATGTAGAGTAACAGAGCACCTGCTCCTAATACATGACTGATGTAATATTTCCCCGCTGTGTCGTGTGACAAATTCTAAGTTTACTTCTCCTTTCATTCTCAGCATGTGAACACAGTCTATGGAGCGATATCTAAGGGCTCCATATTTATTCAGTTTGGGAGGATTACTTTAATGTTTGAATACGTGAAGAGAACAGAAGCTGAGACAGTGTGAGGTAGAGATGTGGCCAAAGAAAACCTGATCAGAGTTCACATCCCATGTTTCTGCATCCAGCCCACTAAAACACGTGATTTAATACATGATCCATATCTCTACATTTTTCGACCATAGACTGTAAAAAAAAAATGGAGAGCTTTGCTCCGCCCTTTTCCCATTGTACGGTTTTGAAGCCAAAAACTCTGTTCGAATGCGCAGCCATTGTTCAGCCAGTCTGCGCAGTAGAGAATTTCTGTGTTGCCACGGTAATCTCTGTGTTGCCTGGGTAACGAGCTCCGCCCTACAGCGTACCGTCCCGAGATCCTATGGAGTTTCCCTCTACGGCAGCTGTCAATCAAAGTGAATCTGGAAGGAAAACCCCGTTTTTTAACCTCTAATAACTAACAAAAAAGAAACTTTTCAGAAAAAAGAGGCCTTGAACACAAAACTGTTTTTACCTTTTTTTACCTATACTGCAGCCAGCCACTAGGGGGTAGAGTTTTTGTGGAAGCCTCACTTCCAGCCGAGCGATCGGACGTCCATTTTTATTTACAGTCTATGGTTTCGACTGACAGAATCAGGAGATGTGTGATAATGCAAAGTGCGAACCTGTGCACTTGGAGCTATGTACGTGTGATTGGATCACACAGGGTGCATTTTAAAACAAGGTCTGAATGACCTCAGTGCTGACAGCTTTGAAGCAATTTGAGCCTGAAGATCGAACAAAAATGGAAGGCTTCAGCGAAAGGTTGCATAAACTTTGGTCTAATGTGTTGTAAAAGATTAAGTTTCTGTGCAGTAAATATTTCCCGAGATGAAAAAGGACTTTTTAATTAACAAACTACTAACTTTGCTTTGCTCTCATGTTTTATTACCCTTCCAGTGTTTGGAAGTTAAACCATAATTCAATGAAAGAGTAAAATCAACTCACCAAACACCACCAGCTCAGCAGGATCGCTGTCTTTCTCTCCCACCATATTGGTCCCAACACACACGTACATGCCAGCATCACTCTTCCTGGTGTTGGAAATCATCAACTTGCCTCCTCGGATCTGAAAAACAACAGGCACAGGTGAGAAGAGGACGGGAAGGAGACAAGAGGAAAGAATGAAGGCATGATAGTGAGACAGATAAGGAGGAGGAGAGGATCAAAGGTGGGATGAAGGCGGGGAGACAAATGGGAAACATTTAGAAACAGGATATTGAGGTATGTAAGTCAAGAGAGAAGACACTCATCATGTCAGATGGCTCCTCTACTCGTTGTTATGCTGACGATGAGTCTATCTACAGGCCAGTCAGCACACAGACCTCTTCTGCTGCTCAGTTTGTAATAAGAGATAGAAGATTGATGCTGGCTAATGTCTGCACATACATCCATGCTGCTGTGGACATACTGGTGCTGTTGTCGTTTGAGGTTTGACGACAAGGAGAAGGTGTTCTCATAAACCATGATTTATTACACTCTGTATAATCCTCTTTGCTTTTATCTAACACTCTACTTTGAGTATGTTTAGAAAGTATTCTTCTAACTGTTACATGTATTTAACAATTTTACCGGTTTATTGACTGATTCATAACTTCTATCAAACAAAAACAGCCTCTCCAGTGTCAGTTTTTCAGCACTGATGGACCTGTAATTATATTTAATCTTGGGCTTTTTATTAATAATCAAATGTTCAGTGAAACAAGGGAGAAAAGAAAGGTCACTTGAATATTAAGAGGATCTTATATGACCCAAACAAACGCAAATACCTTCATCTCAGAATCTCAGAATCTCAGAATCAGCGGGAGGGAGTCGGAAGCTGATCTTACGTCATTAATGTTGACTGTTGTTATAACTTTGAGCTAAGCCGGGTTCATCACAGTTAACAAACATATAAAGAAGCGTCCAGCTTACAGTGATTCTCTCGTCTCTGTCATTGACCCGGATGTTGTTCCTCTTCCAGGAGATTGTGGGCTCGGGGTGGCCTCTGGGGGGAATACACTCCATGACAGCGGGCTCACCTGCTGCCACCACCACATCACTCGGCGTTTGGCGGAAATCATCTCTCAAGACTGGGGGAAAGAGGAGAGGTTGGAGCATGGTTAGACTGAGTGTAAACTTCTTTGCTGATGACATGTTTTTCTGCTGATATCTCCTGAGATTGAAATGCCAATCACAAGTTTCCTGACCAGGCATACATCAAACCTTTAGCCCTTCTCATACTGCCAGTTAGAGGTGCATTATTTATATCCCTGTTACACCTCACCATCATTAAGAATGACTCAGTGTTGTGAAATTTGGGCCGAGTCATCCCCAAGTTATGATTCTGTAGTACTGTAAATACAGCATGGTGTGCATGTGTCCCTACAGTCCTCATTGGCTCTGTATCGTGTGTGAAGCATCACACCACATCAATAATAAAGGCTCTTGTGGCTGACACACACTCACTCACACACACACACTCACTCACTCACACACACAGTAAATTCATTATTCAATTTGACTCACACGCATCATTGGTTCATGCACGTGCATAAGTACAAGTGGAAATGTTGACAAAATGAGCCGCCATTCAAACAAGTTCATGAACAACACCAACTGTAGAGAGCGTCTTTGAATACAGAATCAATAAAATAATCACCTCTCTCTTTGCTTCAACAGAGCCTATTCATAAAACATGACTCCCTGAGAGAGCCGGCCTCCTCTACCTAACTATCCATCCTCCACGGTGTGCCTGTTTCCTCAAGGCATCGGGCTTTCCCCTCCACTGAAGTCCCTGGAGCTCTGTGACCTCTCAGATTACAGGTTTACAGGATGCTTTTGTGGTGTTGGATGATGACCTGACAGGACCAGGAGGAGGCAAAATCCATGCAAGCATACAGGCGCGCAGTTTGGCCTCAAGTGAAGCAGCAACTCTTTAAAATAGTGTTTGTAAGAGATCATATTTCTGCCCTCAAATATTCCACTAAGTTATCTTTGAAGCTTTGGATATTGGTATGGGAATTGGACATCAAGGAGCTGGTGGATGATTAATTAATGCGAGAGGATAGTTTAAATTATGGCAAACTCATTGAGATATCAATAAGTTATGTGGATATAATGACATTCCACTCGTGCCCTGACTTAAACCTTCTGTGAATGTGCTGAGATCTGCAGGGAGACCCACACAAAGATGAGCAAAGAGAAGCTTCACCCCAAAAGAGTGCAAGTTATGTCAGAAACTGCTGTCCTAATTTGCACTCTTCACAGACATTTGAACATCGCTGCTGAAAAGCTGTCAAGAATATCAACTCTCTGAGGATGCAAATGCTTCAGTACAAGACCCTTATACGGAGGCATATCAGCCTGTCTGAGAAGTTTGTCATGTGTAGGGAAAACTAGATCTTATATGGGTGTCTTGATAATACAGAGCCTATTTCTCTCACCCCAACATCTTCGCTCGATTGTTAAGTTATATATCTATGGTGGAAGTATGAACCGTGAGGTAAATGTACTGTTTCTTACGGGGACATTAAGTCTTACTCAAACATTTAACCGCTGTTAGCTTCCACATGAAGAGAAGCAGAAGAAGAAAGAAGCACATGTGACCAGGGCATAAAATTATCTTTTTACCTCATCTGCCATTGGTTAGTGACCGCCAAAAATATACCGGCAAAAAATATTTTTGACCGGCCAAATAAAAAGATCATGCCTTATTTGATTCAAAATAATTACCATTCTTTTTTATAAGAAAATCCAACTTCAGCATTACTTAAAGAATACAGTTATGTACAGATAAAATTAGATTATTACTGTTTTATTAGGTTACACTTCATTTCAAGGTGACTGCTGCATCATCATGTATTAGAAATACTCAAAAGTGCAACCTTTTACATTGACTGAGTGAGCCAAATGTCTGTCTCACAGCTTTAACAGGAACATTCCGTTTAACCCGCAGGAAAAGGGAAAAAAATTAAAAAAAACATCAACCAGGACTGATGTTGGCAAGCCTCGTCAATTTTCCAATTTTCTTTGAAACCTCGTATAGTGACATTACTCCGTTTAGCTGTCTGATCCTTTTCTTGGTCGTCTCCTGCCTCTTTGTTTATCCTTTTTGTTTGTGGTGGCTTTACGCCGGAATGTGTCGCCACATCTTCCTCGAAACGCTCTTCCCGCCGTGCTTCTTCAAGCAAAGGGAATGAATAGAACTCCAGTAGCTGACGTCGCAACGTTCCCGACGTACCAAATCACAACACAAGTACAGCGCACCCCGAGGGTCAAAATGGCCTGACAGTCGGCAGAAATGGGCGAAAGTATGAAAACAAAACCTCACATGCAATACAAAACTTTCCACTGGCCACTGGTGGGTGTGTGTTTTCGTTTCACACGCCAAACTAATATTTTACCCGCTATTGGCGCTTGGCGGGTGATAACTTTACGCCTTGCATGTGACTGTCGGTCAGTAAATATCTCCTCCAGGCTTTTCGTCCTTGGTATCAATCAGTGCTGACACATCATTGGAACAAACATGTGGTCCAGCACACTTCATGAATGCATGTGTATATCTTTACACACAGGTTGGTATGCATGTTGTGTACATGTGTGATAAACAACACCATGGTCCCTGATAGTCACACAGGCCAGCAGGGGAGGGTCAGTGCCTCATCTGATTAATGACACAGCTCCACATAACGACAGCAGCGACAGGCCAACAAAGCCTCAGGACATTACCATTATCATCAGCACCATATATCTGCGTGTCCATCCATCCATCTATCTGAATGAACTCGCTTTCACTCAGGCGTCTAATATTTCTTTATCTGGAATACCTGTGTTTGTGAAATGCTTGGTATCTCAATGTCAGACTGTTCACTTAGAAAAGCTCATTTTTCTTGCTGTCAGGGTAGCGTGGAGTCCTCTCTGGATGAGGGCGAGCGTTTGAAGATAAATCAGCCTGTTTTGTTTGTAATCAAGGTCACAGGAGACGAGCACAGCAGTGTTTGAGGATAAAAGGAGGATATTTTTCATTTCCTCGTTAGCTAACAGAGCCTGTGTGGCCCCTGCACTGATAACACACAGATTCAGACATTTCTTTGTGGCCTCTTGAACCTCTACGTGGCTGTCTTTTTATCTGTTTCTTTTAGAGGGATCAAATTGCCCCTTATGGCTTCAGCTAGACCCATATCCTGACGGCCAATTACTTAGCCATGGAGCATTTGGGGCACTCCAAATCCCATTGGCCCCTGCAATCCTGGGATGATATGCCAGACCGCACCCCTGACCTTCTTCGTACCTGCTGCTGACATTTCTTCCTCTCACTATTCACGGCTGATTACAGAACCCTGACTAGATTGTCCAGGAGCCCGTCCCGTCACGTAAAATGAGGAGGGGAGTCAGACAGATAGTTGCACCCCGGGCCTGAATTACCATGCCACGGGGTTAAAGGACCGCTGTGATGACCTGTCACACACCACTCTCAGATCATGGCTCCAGGGGCCCCTGATCTTTCCTATTCTGTCTCTGCAGATCTGAGCGGAAAAGAGGGTGTCTAGAAGTTTATTAGGCACTGGCAATTACCCACAAGGCCCTTTGGGGCCCATATTAAGTGGGTGCACTTTGACCTTTTCTTTAAACCCCTTCAACAAAGCCAGAGTAATCCCCACCACTGGGCCTGAACGGTAGGCTTTAATCAGAGCACACACACAGTAACACACGCAGGGGGAGAGATAAGTACATATATCTGCAATGTAGATGTCTAACTGAAAGCCTGAAAAATGCTGCAGTGATACGCTGATACATATCCAGGAACAAACAAACATGTAACGATTTCTACAACAGCACATTCAGATTTACCTAACCCAAAGCTAGACACTAACTTGTTAAACGGACTGTGTTACACCTTTATCACTGAGGTAAAAAGGTATTAGACAGGTGTGTGAGTTTCTGTGAACAGTTCTAGGATTCACACGATTCAAAGGGTCATTTTATGTTCAGTCTTTTGAGAATGCTGTAAATTTAAAAGCTTTGATCCACCAATAAGAGTGATGTTCTGAAGCAACTCATGTCCTCATCAATGCAATGGAAATATACATGTCATCTAACTGAATGATTTGAGGTAAGAGTAACTCAGAAACCAGAGTTTATTGTTTAGATTGTTTGGTGTAATGATATAAAGTCACATTTATGAACTCCATGTCTAAATGAAAACGTCATCTTGAATCATCTCGATGTCACTAGGGTTCAGTTTCCCTGCTTGAGTCAGATATCTGTAAGCCTGCGTCTGTACACAATGACAAACACATTAGTCTCACTAACAACAATAAATGATGCTCATCTGCATGTAGCATTAATCAGAGCGTGATGTTCAGGACATGATGGATGTGTGGATAACAAATTACACTGAATCGTTACAAACATTAGACAACAGCACAGAATCTAATCTATTCTGTGCATGACACGGTGTGTTTTTGTGTGTGGGTAATGTTCATCTGTGGCCGCTGGACCTGTGTGATTTAGCACATGTGTGAAGAATCAGGACCCTGCTGCATCTCAGGGCATCATTTCAGATTTTAATTGGACATAAAAAACACCTTTGGGGCGAGCTCGGGCTCACTTTTAATTAAATGGCTTTATCACTCTCATTAATGTGTGTGTGTGACGTGTGTGTGTGTGTGTGACTGTGTGTGTCACCTCATCCCCCCTGAGAATAAATATTCAGATGGCAGAGAGAGAATGACGGATGGTCCCTCTGCTGTCAGAGCAAACAGAGGGTTGGAGGCGGGAGGTGAGGAGCTGGGGGGGACGGACCCCAGCTCTGTTGTTTGTGTTGGTCATCTGTCCACGCTATCAGCTGACATCCTGTGCTGACAGGAAGCAGTACACTCAGGTGTGACCTTTTGACTGTGCATGAGAAGTAGCCTGTGGGTAAAAAGGGCAGCCAGGGTGGAAGAGCCTGAAGCCTGCAGTCTTCCTACTGACCACCAGGAAAAGGGGAGGGGCGTTTACTGGCTATGACCTTTTCTTATGCACTATACTGAGTGTTAGCTGATGTTCGCCCTGATATCACACCTCAAGGTAGATTTAGACATACACATAATTCATCTTCTCTCTAAAGGTGTAGCCCGTCCTCTAAGGAAATATTAGACCAGGCCTCTGGGAGCCATGGAGGCCCCCATGAGGAGCCACCTTTCATCAGCCACTCTCATTATCCAGCCTGGACCCCCTCAGATCCTTATCAACCACCATGAAACAGCCCGGACAGGATATTACTCTGTGTGTGTGTGTGTGTGTGTGTGTGTGTGTGTGTGTGTGTGTGTGTGTGTGTGTGTGTGTGTGTGTTTCAGGAGGGTCTGCAGAGTATGGAGGGGAGGTGGGAATCTCACAGTTGGAGACAGATGTCAGCGCCTCCTCTGAGCACCCACCACCTCCCTTCCCCACCCAGTACAAACACAGACACAGATTCGTTTCACAACAGCTGCAACAGCAAATAAAGAAAAACACTGTCTGCATGCAATACCACTCACTTGGTCCAATATATATGTATATATATGTTGGCTGGAGATGTAACCCCCCCTCTGAAAGTCAAGAAGCCCTTACCTTTGCTTTATCAACGTTTTCTGACAGCTGACCTCAAACGCCCCCCTCTAAAAAAAACGACCTGTGTTAAAGAGTAATTCCATTTTTCTCCCGGTGCTGCTGTCATTGGGCTCTTTGGCCTGAGAGTATTTTATTGCCTTGAGTAAATGACATAACATGGTTCAGCTCTCATATAGCCAACAGCTAAATGGACCCTGTGCTAAAGCTGAATGAATGGAAATCACAGCAGCGACAGGGCATTTCAATTTCTCCTTCCATGAGTCCAGAGGGGTCACCTTCCTCTTCCTCCCGAGTGTTACTGCCTGCCCTACACACACACACAGTCACACACACATAACCAGTTCATCAAAGTCTGGTCCATTTTGCCCTTAAATTTACTCCCTCCATTTTCTTTTGTCCCTGAGCGGGTCAGCAGGAGAAGTCATTTAAGAACCGATACTGCTGCTGCTTACTCTCCCTAAGTCCATTTAGAAGCCACAACAGCTGCCCTCTAACCCCACCCACTATCCACACTCAGAACCCCTACACACACACACACACACACACACACACACACACACACACACACACACACACACACACACGATGCCAGCAAACCTGAGCTGACAGGAGCATGAAAAATGGTTTCATGCATAGCTGTAAAATATTTACACACAACTAACTGAGTGTATCCAAAATCGTCTTCTGGAAGTGCCTGCAGCCCGTAGGATAGGAAGCCCAGATGAAGGATGGTGGTCAACACCAGAGTTGGTTGTAAAATATTCTTTGAATATTTGATTAATAAGTAAAAAGTGATGTTTCACTGTATTAGATGAAAACTCATACATAAAAGATCTATCGTTATTCCAGGTTACAAAGTTAAACTACATTCACCACCACATTGTAAGGATGGGTCATGATTTTTGAATGCTCGAATGTTCGTTCTCTTATTGAAAATTGAAGAGTCAATGTGAATATTATCTCAATTTAGAAGTACAATTTTTCATCGTTTTCACCAATGCCGGGTTGTAATACAGTATTCAAGCCAGATAGTGGCTATAGAGCGTCTTAAAGCTGTTTGCTAAACGCATCAAGTAATAGAAGTAGAAGAAGAAGAATGCTAACTGCATTAAATATCATAAGAAGAAGAAAACATGAATGACAGTCGCTGGGAATACGTGTATAGTGGTGTCAGATCTAGAAACAGACTGAGCATGGCTGTAAAATGTATACATGGGGGCGCTGGTGGCCTAGCGGTCTAAGTGTCCCACGTATGGAGGCTATAGTCCTCGTCGCAGAGGTCGCCGGTTCGTCTCCCAGCCGGTCAAGCATTTACTGCATGTATTCCCCAATTCTCTACTCCCCACATTTCCTGTCTCTCTTCAGCTGCCCTGTCCAATAAAGGCGAAAAAAGCCCAAAAATATATATATATATAAAAAAAATTATACCTGTTACGCTGCTGCTGCCAGTGCCCGCTAATAGCAGCACCTTGTCCCGGTGCTGTTTAACACGACTGCCACACAAATGGACCGCTAACGGGACAGGCGTTAACAGGACGTTAACAGGACCACCACTTTAACCCCCCTCTATTCTAGCTTCTTATTTAATATACAGTTGTACAGTTATAACACGTTCTTAGCAGCAAAATTAAGACAATATTGATATAAGCCCTTGTCTGTGTGGGGGGCTTTTTTTCGAAGGGATGGGGGCTGGCAATTATGAATAATCGTGAATAGATGCCGGTGATTATCAAGGAGTATTTTGGCTTGAAATGCCCTTCATACATTGGAATTATTCCCTCTAAACCAGTGTTGGTATGAGTCTCATAAAAAGCACATCAGTCTTCTTTGGACAAATAATGTTTTATAAATGTATCACCAACAAGCTGGCACAAAAATTCCATTAGTTCTAATAAATATACTATGCCTCACTGATAGTGAGACATCACAGGCAGATCAGAAGCCTGTTATTTTACATATGTAAACCTTCATTATGATCATAATTAAATGAACCACATAAAATTACATTCAATCAAATATGTATGTCACCCTCTGAGGCTGTTTATGAAGCTTGATTGAATAATGAAATGTGTCGTCACTGTCGCTACACGGCCTAAATTGAATCAAGAGAATAAATATGACGAGCCCCCGTCACCCCCCATGCTGCCGATGCAAAAACAGATGAGCTTATCTGTCAAGGTGCAACGTTTCACGGCTTTTTAAGCACTCATAAACGCCAGGCCTGGCCCTCTATGGCGTCCTGTCACACCCAGACATGTTGGAACGGGGGTGGGGTACGGGTGGAGGAGGGGGAGCAGGCAGGAGGTGGGGGTGATACTTGGCAGTGGTTCAGTCTGCAGCCAATATGACCGTGGGCCCCGCATGCAGCAGGGGGACGGCACAGGAGGCGCTCATTAGGAGCCACACAGACACTAACAGGGGAGAGTGTGTCTGTGAATGTGTGTGTCTGTGTGTGTGAATCTGTGTGTGTGTGTGTGTGGTATAATGAAGCACATGGCCCGTAACATGCTAGCGAACAAAGGTGGAGGATGATCAGGCCAACTTGCAGGCACCCTGTTAGCATGGAGCAACAATCATGTGACAAGAAGATTACAGGTTTAAGCTGCTGCATGCTTTACATGGGAATGTCTGAAGAACAGTAGAAGAGGACAGATTACGTAAATTGTTCAAAAACCAAGTTATACTGCCATATAACACCAACACAGACATGTCAATTCGACTGCTTTAGCCCTTAGTTTCGAATTATACTTATGACGTTACTTAAGTGTTCATAAAAATACAACTTTTGTATCAGAAGTTACGACGTGCTTTCCAAAAGTAGAGAAACAAGACAAGAAAAATACAAGATTAAGAAGTAAACAGACGACAAGAAGCACAAACAAAACAAGAGACAAAATAAGAAATGGAAAAAAACTGATTAGTTTTTTAACCGCTTCTGAAAACGGTCGGCTGGTGAGGAGAAAAACAACAACTGAGAAATGGGGACCAAAATATGAGACGTTTTTCTCCTCACATTGAGAGGATAATAAAGGTTTCATTTTGTGATGTTGGAACAAACTCAAATCTTTATTTGTTTGCCAAACAGAGTCCAGAGATGCTCAGAGGAAACTCTGGGGTGTTCTGAGGCTTAACATTTGCTGCTGAGGTTCAAACACACAGCAGGAGCAGAGATGCTGTCAGGGTGAATGATGGGATGTCTGCCTGTCAGAGCTGAGGTGGAGGAAGTTAACAGACACCCAGACTTTGGTAGGTTTCAGCTAGTCTTAGAAGGTGGAGAGTTATCTGAGGTTACTCGAATGAAAAGAGGTATACCAGTGAGCCTCCTAGCCAACAGCTACAGTGTTCCCGCCTGTCAGTCAAGTCAGTCATGTCCTTAAATGGGACAAACTTGTAATCTTAATATCTTCTGAAGAGTCGGGTTAAAAAAAATTCACTCCCGTACAGTGTGTGCTGATAGAGAAATGAGCTATTCAGACCGAAACATTTTTTTGAACCAGGCTGTAAACATGTTTATTAATGCTGCAAAGATCGTCTTTTTTGAATTGGCGTGTATGTGGTTTCCGGTGTTTCTGCAGCCAGCCTCAAGCGGACGCTCAATAAACTGCATCTTATAACACTTCCGCATGGGCTTCATATTTCCAGACTGGAGATTGCAGCTTGTCTTACACCAAATAACAAAAGGGGACCAAGGATTGAACCTTGGGGTGCACCACGTCAGCCGAGCAGCAAAAAGTAAAAATGTACTCAATTCAAACACAGTGTCACCATTAGAAAAACTGAAGAGGACCCACGTGCTGAAAAATTAAGGCTGTAAAGATAACGAACAAAATATACAAATAAAACAAGTAAAATGTCTAAGAAACTAAATCCAAAAGAAAACACTATAAACACAAGGAAATCTAGGATGAAGAAACAAAGGGGAGCACAAGGAAGACTTACAATGATCTAACACAGGACAGTCAAGGGAGACAAAGAAACTAAACAGCAGGAGTAATTAACACAGGTGTGGAACAGAGGACACAGGTGAAACTAATCAGAATAATCAAAAAAGGAGGGAAACACACAAGGACAGGAAGTAAAACTAAACTTGAAACAGGGTGATCAAGAACTACAAAATAAAACAGGAAACACAAGACAAGACTTAGAAACACAACAAAATACACAAAAGAATAGAACACGAGACATTGATCACTAAACACAAGAAAGACATAGGATAACTAATACAGAACAGACAGGGAGGAAACAAGGCATGAAACACAAGGCAGAAACAAAACTAAAGATCAACTCACGACACACACAGAGTGCTTTAAACAGCATACGTCACATACAGATAGAGAGAACCCAGGGACATGTAACTGCAACCTGGTTATTAAACATCCTTTTTCATGATTAACATACGTAAAGCTCCAAAATCCCAGGTGAGCTATGCTTCTGAGCAGCAGAGACCTGCAGGTGGATAACACGATCACACTTCAACATTCTCACTCCAGGGGTTCAAGGATTTGGGTATCCTGTAATCCATCCCATCAGTAGTTCTGAAGGGATGCCTTGAACATGTGAAATTCAACACTACAAACTTTGATTCCAACATACCATTGACCTCTTGAATTAAGTATCCACCAAAAGGACTCATTACTGCCTGCACTGGCTGAATGTTTGGCACTAGATGTGCTTCATGCCCTGGAGAAGTGTCAAATAATAACAGGATCCCTATGGATTCTGGGCTGCACCCAAGGCTTTCTCAGGGAGAAAATATTTCATTCCCTCAGCTGTGCAGGAAGAAATGAGGGCAAAACAAGCTGCTGCCGACGAGTGTTTATCTCTCCTACATGCACCGTTAGTCATGAGGTTATGTATGAAGGTTCATCTTCTTCGTCCTGAAGTTTCTTTAAGAAAAATAAAGCTTCAGATGAATCATTAATCTTAGTTTTAAAATCACTAACACGACTATCCGAGCAATCAAGCTCATACTGTGTGTTAAGAGAGAGTTAGAAGATCTACGATGGATCTTCTTTTCCTCAAATTACAAATGCACATTCAGAGAAGTATTAGCAGCCTCAGGCACGTCTGGCTCATTTTTCAAAGTAGCCATGTTTCAATAAAAGAGGGTATTAAACACTCACATCAGATCCCCTATGCCTATTAACCTCTGTGCACACACATCGACACAGCCAATCCACTGTAAACACAAATGAGTGCACATTCACACACACACCAACTCTTAGAAAAACTTCTTCGTGTTTGCGTGTAAATCCTTTCAATCTCCCAGCCTGAGGAAAGTTCACCTATGTGTGTCTCAGCAGCAGGTTCCCATCCCATTTCTGAGCGGGTGCTTCTGCTCCGGCTGTGCTCACCCACCCAGCAACCTTGAGGTTAATCCACCGCAAACCTCCTCTGGCATGCCATGCTGGCCTCGTCTGTATGTGTGTGTGAGTGTGTGAGAGAGAGAGAGAATCAGTCCATGTGCTTTTCTACCAATTTTTTCATCTATGTTTCATCTGTGCACCTCCTAACAGGCAGCACACACAGCTCCACCAACCCTCGAAGACCTGCAGACCAAACCCAGCAGAGTGTGGACTCTGTAATTCCCTGGGAACTGGAGTAATACAGCAGCTCCCTGCTCTTCGAGAAAGAAGAAACAAGGCTGTGTCTAACTCAGATTATGTCAGTCACATCTGATTTGAAAAAGAAGCAACGTCTCTTTGAATCTGGAAGTTCACTATGAAGCTTCATTCTTCTTTTCAAGTTCAGTCTCATGTTTCAGCAGAGCTCCGTTACGGCACCGCTGCAGACTCACTATATGAAAAGGGCTGAATCACTGTCGATTTTTACTTCAGTAATTTATGTAGAGGGGCTAGGAAACTAAGGATAGCAGTGGATGGGCTTGCAGCACATAGGACAGATTATAATTAATAAGCCTGAAGCTGCTTCTTGTGTTGAAATCCAGTGTTGTTTAAATCAGCAGCACATTAGCTCTGCAGAGGAGACCTTGAGTATTCATTTAGCTTCGGTAAAGAACCTCGTAAATAATGAACACTGAACCCTAACACTACCAGGAGCTTGTAAAAAGCTTGTGGACCACACCTGCAGCTCAGTTTGAAGTTTCAGGCTGCTGAGGAGCATCTTAAAACCATACATTTTTTATATTCAACTGCCTTTTTAATTCCTTTTACTGGTAAAAACACTCAGTTGGTTTGTTTGGGAGAGCTGGGATCACTGCACATGATTTTGCTCCAAATCATCATTAATGAAGAACAATGACGAGTCATTATTTCTGTATTTATGAAGCATGTCTTCTGTGTGCAGAGACAGCAGAGGCTCTACTCAATCCTCCTCCAACAACTGAACACAAACATGAGTCTGCAGCGCTGAGCCGGCCTCCTCATCTTCCTTATTTGTGCATCATGTGATGGAGGAACCTGCAGGATCCAACCACATCCTCGTCACAGGGTGATTTCATGAGACTGGACAGATGATTTAATTTGTTGAGTATTTGGGGCAGACATTTTTAAAATGTGACATAGGCAAAACAGGTGGAAAAGAGACGTCCTAGGAACACACCGCCTATGCTCAGGGGTCCTTGGGCCAGACAATGATTTGTCTCCTTCTCTCAGGCGCTGTCACGCTGCTGACCCTGACTCCTGCCCTCGAGCAGTGAGAAGTGAGGATCTGTGTTAGCACATCATCAAAAAGCTGTGTTGAAGATTTATCTTCCTCTCTTTGGTCTCTTAATGGAAACTGATCCCAAAGAGTGAAGGCTGTGACCTCAGAGGAGTGAAGATGTGTTAGACGGAACACAGTGAAGGTGAACGGCTGTTTAATGTTCACATTTCAAATCTATCAGTTTCATGAAGCTGTGAGGAGCTGGTCTTTACATGGAACAAACATTTATAAAGGACAGAAGAAATGCAGTCAGGGGACTTGTGTCATAAATTTGGTGACTTGGCTGCATGAGTCTGGTCTCTTATTGAAAATGGCACATGTCCTTGGGGACTGTGCAAAGATGCTTCTAAAAGCCCTTCAGCTCTTTGTTTCAAAATAAACACAAGCTCCTCTCATGGACACTGTGCTGTAAATGACAGATATAGAGACATACCACATCTCTCCATGAAATATTCAGACTGTTTGACAATACTTCATTCTGCCTGAGTGGCTCCCCGCCCCTCATGAGGCTGAATAAATAATCAGGTAAATCTGTTTGGGCCTGATTGACAGGCTTGCAAAAAACAGCTTCTGCCCCTTTGTGAGAGAAAGATCTGTCACAGCCTTTTTGAAGAGGATTTTAAAGGAACACTTTTGCTTAAGTTGGAAATGAGCCATGCCTTTGGGAATGGAGGGAAGAGGACATGAAACAGCATTTGGAAAGGAGACTTTTGGCAAGAACACGCCAGCAGAGAGATTCAGAGAGAAATAATCTGGACTGCATGTTAAGAAGGGAGGAGGGGGGAGGAGGGGGAGTGCAGACCTGAACATCCCTACTTGCACTCAGTTATTATTCAAGCCATATGTCCACAGATATGATGCATGATATGGAGTATATGGTGAGGGCTGTGTGGTATATATTATCAGATGTATGTCAGTGTGCTGTCATAGCATGTAAAAATCATACTGTTTCTTATCACTGTACACCCACAGTATGTGTGTATAACCTCTACTGTCAGGGTGTGTGATTTCCAGTGGGTGGTGTGAGGGGTTAAACCAGATGAAATGAAGCAGAGGTGATGTATGCATGACATTACTCAGAAGAGATGAATAAAAACAACAACAAACCTCCACCCCCTCATCGCCCACCCTCCACAAATCCCCCAAAAACACCCACCCAGGGACCCCGAGGCCCCTCATAACAATACCATTTCAGAGGTGGTCAGACTTCTGTGTGTGTGGTCAGCTAATAAAGCATTGTCTGGGCCTGCAAAGAGGATTACTCTAATCTAGTAATGGGGGACGTAGAGCGGCCTGTAGCAGCGGGGTAAGAGGGTCACGGAGAGCTGCTGAGGAGCCCATTGTGAGGTAACCCTCCGGACTGCCCTCAGCTGACCCTCCGGCCCCTCCGAGGCTACTGTAGTTCACCCATCTGGACCTCCAGAGACACTCTTTAACCCCACCTCCAGGGGAACGGGCCTGAGAGGCGTCTGTGGACAAAGAGTGGCCCCATCCAACACAAGCACAGAAACACACACACTCACACAGACCATCAATTATTAACATCCTTCCCAGTCTGACAATAAGGCAGTTCAAGGGGAGTTTGAACTATGATCACAACCTTTTTTAAACCCACTGTACCACCATGGCATGAAGTTTGTTCCTCCAGTTTGATTTCATAACCCAATGCAAAGTCAAGTTTTTATAAAAATCCTCTTTATAGTACATACATGTGAAGTCATAAAGGAGGGAGTAGAAAGGCTGGGACATCAGATGTTATGTGTGTAAATATACTACAGGCATGTTTTAGAACCCCTAAATACAATAATATGTCACTGTTTTACCCAGAAGTATTATTTTCATATTGTTTTATTGGTGAATTGACATGTCATATGAAGGAAGGTTCTTCTCTAAGCTGCACTCTGAGTCCTGGTTCAATGAGACGTCACTGCACAGCTTGGCGAGCGATATATCTTATGGTCCGGGCTCGGTATTCTCATAGAGGGCGACATGACCGGGGAGCAGAATGGTACAAAATACAGATTACTGCACACTAATACTTTACCTAATATGTTCAATCAGCTCTCATATAAATTTAGTAGCTTACACAGATCAGCCCTGGTCTTTGGCGGTCTCATCTACCCACTGTTATTTGTGATGTAGAGGATAGCTTTTCGTGGAAGTCACAACTCTCAGACTTCAAACTGAACTCTCAAGTCACAGATGTCCTGTGGTATGTTCGATGTGTTTGGTGGCTTCTTCACAAACAGCTGATCTTATCTCAGTGAAAACTAGTGGACCTGTTTGCTGGGAGCTCCAAAAGGTTTACAGAGCAGGTGGAAGTCCAACCACAGGTGCTCAGAGCTGGTTTCAATGCTCTGTTGACATCTTGTGAGTGCTGTCAGGGTGTCCTGTTGTTTGCACACAACACACAGCACATTGACACACACAGCTCTGTCATCTTGTGCATGTGTTCGCTTTCATCACTGGGTCTGACTCTGACACTGTCCACTTTCTCTGTGGGTGTCTGAGAGGTGAGGAGGCTGACATCGGTGTCTTCCTGTAGGACACGAGCTGACAGCTGCCCCCCTCCCAGCTGTCCCTGCCTGCTAACACCACTCACTGCAGACTTCCAATGAGCCGCGGCTCTTTTTGTCCAGCATACAAACGTGTTCACACGACTAAGGCAGATGGTCAGTCCTTGTATCCTGCCTCGTGCCCAGCACACTCTTTACCCAGGCATGTTCATACCCCTGCACTGAGAAGGGGGAGGAGGGGGGAGGTGGTGGCACTGGGGGAGGGAAGAGCAACAGTTCCAATTTTCCACCCTGTCAACAAACTCCAAAAACAGATGGATCTTGGAGCAGAAATCCATTTAGCTCCACTTGAATGACTTAAGCCCCTGCTTGCTGACCTTTTCTAACACTGAGGTGGGAGCACGTCTTCAGGAGAAATGAATCTCGGACAAATACACACGAGTGGAAATCAATAAGCATTCTCCACAGCTGCTCGCCCTCCTATTTACCATTTGCAGACAGGTCAAATATACCTTAATCCTCCACAACACCTTTTTAAAGCTTTCAACCAGTATTAATGCTACCAAAGCAAACTCAAAGATGAATTCTTCTGACTGAATAAAGATCATTTAAGTGTGAAACTACTTTACAAACAGTCCCAAGCTGTTAGCAGTGAGTGTAGAGGTTAAACAAGGAGAGCTGCAGGAGGAATGTTCATACTAACATCACATCAAACATGGAAGACATCACAGATAACACCATTTCTATTGTTCGACATGCTCTGGTTGTTCAGAGGATGTTCCTGATACGACAGGAGCAAACAGTCCTCAACATGCACAGAGGAGCGTAAGCCCCTTATTGAAATGCAAAGGGGATCTGTGTCATTAACATAATGCTAATTTAACATTTACCACCCGTGCTTTGAGAAGACTGATATTTTCTGCTGTTCTAGTATTGATCTTCCATCGAGAATTTACAAGTTGTTGCTTTATATGTCTCTCAATGTAAACCACGATTGAATCAATAACAGACCGAGACGTAGCTTCAGAGAGGCTGTTAGTCTGATTCACGGGCTGGGCTCGACTCTCTGCAAACAAAGAATCATCAAATACCCAGAAAGAGTTTCCCAACAATATGACAAGTGAATGTTTCCCTATCTCCAGAATAACACTGCTGATAATAAGACAAAGTTATGTCCTTCTCATAAAAGAAGCTGTCCACAGTAAAAACAATAAATGAGTCTAGTTAGAGCTGTCAAATGTCCCGTCAGCTGCTGAGCACTGAGCTGTGTTTTTAATAGATAAGCTCATAAATCTCACACACCACAATCTGTTGTTCAATAATCACTTCCCTCAAACAGCCCTGATTGGTTCACTAATTGAAAAGTGTCGTCCAAAGAGCTGGAGTAGTGTTCATTCTTAGAAACATGCAGAGCGACTTCATTGCTCTGTGAGCTCGCCTCCTCCTCACAGTGTTGTTTTATCTGCTCAGTAATGGCGCTCTGATTGCGTTCAATTGATCTGTTTGAACCTCGTATTGATCCTGCTGGCCTCTCACGCTCACAGTCTCCTGTTAATGATGCCAGAAACTCCCTCCGTGCATCCTGCTTCACGTGTTAGCTGTGATGAAAAGATGGATTTACTCTCTGCAGATTTAACTCCTCTTCTCAAACCATCCATACAGTCCTGGTGTTCCTCACCTTCTCATCACATTACAGTCTTTCATTCTGTCTCTATTGATCCCATACTGGCTGTGTTTATCATGGTGCACACTTAT
Organism: Notolabrus celidotus; assembly: GCF_009762535.1. NCBI lineage: Eukaryota > Metazoa > Chordata > Actinopteri > Labriformes > Labridae > Notolabrus > Notolabrus celidotus. The sequence continues at coordinate 27,156,617 of NC_048276.1, forward strand.
ACCCCTGAGGCTGCGTTCAGTCAGACATTTGTCGTCCATTAAGAAACAGAGGCTTCTTTTTAAACTCAGAACTCGGCAAAACAAATGATCCACCAGTCGTTAGACTTGTTGTGATGTCATCTCCTGCAGCTTCCTCGATCCCTCAGGAGATGCACAACCAAAGCTCGAAGATAATTTCAACTAAGACACTCACTGAAGTAGCATCAAATAATACATTTCTGTTGCAAAGAGAATGAAGGCTGTGCTTTTATACAAACAATGCCCCTCTGTGCCTTAGGATTTGAATGACTCTATCTGTCGGGTATCTGTCAGGTATCTGTCTTTAAATGTGTACCACCAAGCCCTGGTCGGACTTGATTGGTTGCAGGTTCGACTCCTGGTCATGATGCTACTTGGCACAAATCATCCCCCACTCTCTACCACATGTCCTGTATTTCTGCTGTCTTATCTATTATGTTCTCAAAGAACATAGAGCAGCACCATTACTGGACAAACACTGAGACTGAGAAGCACAGGATCACTGCTGTGTTCATTCTCCAGCTCCAGTTCTTCCCAGACGGAGAATAAAGCAGTGTGGAGAGTCTTTGTGTTTGATAAGCTCTCAAACTGGACTCAGTTCATATTTCTCTCTCTTAATCTCCACCCTCAAGCTAATCAACAACACCAAACAGGCTCTCATGGAGCTTTAGCCTGGAGGCAACTGTTGGCCTCAATGAGGTGGAACAGGGGTCATTTGCATCCTGTAACACTCTGACAAATGACTCCCCATTAATTACAGACTTAATCACTTCAGCAGACACCACAGGTTTAAGATACGTTTAATATATTTACATATTTCAAATTAAACCCATTAGCAACCATGTTCAATGTAAATGTTAATATGTGTTAATGAGAGTCACTCCTGCAATCAACAGTGTGTTTATATTCATCCCTCCTAACTGATGCTGAGCTGGAGCCCCTCGACAGTCACTCCACTTAACCAACACTGTGGTGTAAAAATTGAGATTTTATATCAAAACAACGTGAGGACTCTTTCAGTAATGTTTCACATGTTTGTCTGAACATGTCGAGAGTTATTTGTTTCCTGATTGTCACAGCTCCATCTTTACAGAAATGTCATCAGAGCTGAATCATCGCTCTGACTCTGTATTTAAATTCAAGCTTCAACTCTCGGGGTCCTCATTGTTCTCTACTGTCGTTAAACTGCTGGATGGGGAGGGGGCTCTTCCTCACACCACCTGTTGTCAGAGCCTCACCCATCCTCCACCCCTCCTCTCTGCTTTTGTCCCCCTAAACCTTTATGACACACACACACACATAGACATACACACTTTCACACACACAGACACACACACACACACACAGACAGACACTCACACACACACACACACACACAGACAGACAGACACTGGGCTGTAGTATGGTCTAATTAATTCGTGTGTATCCTCCGGAGAGGGTTTGGCTGCTGGTCTGGCTCAGTGACCAGCAGACGGCCGGGGGTTAAGCCAGGGGCCCGTGGCCTCACTCCGGCCATCTGATCCCCTCTTTTTAAAACCCGAGCGGCCATCAGCTCGGCCACCACAAGGCCGGGACCTGCAATCCCATTAGTGAAGCACGAGCACACCTCAGAGCTCAGATACAATACATAAACACAGAGGGGAGAGCTGGTTATCACCACAGAGCGTATGACTGCAGAGTGTGTATCACACGCACACAGATCTGATGTCCAGTTAAAGGTCCGTACAGACCTGAGGAGGTGAAATCAGACCTGAAAGAAAATGTCCTGAGACAGACAAAGAGCTTCAGGCAGCAGCAGGAACACATTGTCATGTTAACGCTGCATAGAAGAAAGTAGGGCTGAATGTCAGCCTCAAACCATAGACTCTATAACAAATGGACGGATGAAAATTCTTCCCCCATACAGTGTGTGCCGATCGAGAAATTAGCTATTCAGACTACACTCGTAATTTGTACCAGGCTGTAAACATGTTTATTTCTGCTGTTAAGATGAGCTTAATTGGATTGGTGTGTATGTGGTTTCTGGTACTTCTGGAGCCAGCCTCAAGTGGACACTCAAGGAACTGCCGTTTTTAGTACATCCGTATTGGCTTCAATTTTCGCAGCTTGAGATTGCCAGAGAGATGTTACTCATAAACAACACATAAACCCAACAGTATTCTCTCTTTTATTAGATGAGACTGTTTTCAATCTGATGATGTTCATATATATGTGTTTCCTCTGACTGTGGACATAGACATGTTGTACAGAGATGTCTCAGTCTGTCCACAACCTGATAAAAGAATAATTTGCCTGACACATCCCAACTCTGTGACAGCGTCAAAACAAAGCTTCGTCCTCATTACATCTTCATACAGACACTATGCATCCTGACACACTGAGACGGTTTAATGTTGGTGTCCCCGTGTGTGACTTCACATCCCATTTTATCCCTGCACAAGCATGGCTTGTAAGCACACAGCTGGAGCACCACATACACACACAGCCTGGTTTCAGCCTCACAAACCGAGAACTCTTCTATGGTTTCATTTTTCTTGTCTTTGGGGGAAACATTTAAAATCAAATGAGTACCTGACCAGCTCTCCTTACATGCGAGAGCTAATAACGCTTGAAAATTAGAATAACAATGGACAGCCAGCTCAGTAATCTGCTGTATGAGTGGAAATGCAAACACATAAAATCACTAAGTATCATGCTTGTTCAAACAAAAACGACAGCTAATTCAGGAGAAGGTTCAGGTTCATGTGTGTTCATAACACTTGAGTTCAGACAGTCACTTCTTTGAGTCTCCAGGCGTCCTCTGCTTTTTTAAAACTATGCTACATTAAGAACACACATTTAAAATGCTAAAAGGTGCATATGAACAGATTCCAGGTCAGTGTAAGCTGCTCCCTGCAGGTCTGTGTACAGTGTGTTCGGATGTCCAGATCAGTGTGTCAGCTCTCAGTGTGTCTGACAGCATGCACCACTGAGCTCCAATCACTGCGCATATGGCTGCAGACCACTGGGGTTAATAACAGGGACAGAGGGCAGCAGGACGGTATGGGGGGGGCTTTATCTGTTTCATCAGCCCACACTACTCCCCTGCTATAATTTATTGTCTAACACCCCCGCACACACCCCCCAAATCCCTTTTCCCCATTTCCAAATCCACAAACCCTGAAATCCATTTTTCTGCACAGAGGTCTCAGCGATCAAAAACAGTGCAACAGGTGTGCGCTCATGTACTGAGTGTGTGTTTACAGAAGTGTGAGTGAGTGTGTGTGTGAGTGTGTTTGAGGAGACAGAGAGAGAAAGGAGGATCCAAGTGGTGACAGAGCTGTTCAGCTGTTTCAACCACACTGGTGTCTGGGATTAGGGTGAGAAAGTTGGCCCAGACAAACATTACAGAGGCTTAGAGATGTACACACACACACACACACACAGAGACAGAGAGAGAGAGAGAGAGAGAGAGAGAGAGAGAGAGAGAGAGAGAGAGAGAGAGAGAGAGAGGGAGGGGTATCCAGGAAAGTCAGGTGAAAAGGAGGAAGTGTCATCACATTGTCACCTGCTCATTCCTTAAATTCCACAATGCAGCTGCCATCTGAAACCTTGAGGGATTGAACTCCAAACAACCTCTAAAGAAGGGGACAAAGTTAGTCTGTGGGGGGGTTATACAGCCCTTAAAGGTTCCCCCATCAGTTTTATTTGAAATGCCTCTGACTCCACCCCCAGTACCTCAGAAAAAAGCACCTCTTCCCTCCCGTTCGGGTGAATATTCATGAGCCATAAAGACGGGCGTAGCCGGCGTAATAAAACCGTCAGAGGAATAAAACACTCAAAGAAAGAGCTGCCAGGAGCTGGGGCAAGTCATTCTGAATGTCAAACCCCCACCCAGGGATGTCTGGCCCGTTGGCTCTATTGTGCTCCACTGACTTTATGCATCTGACAGGAATTGGCCTCTGCTCTCGGCACGTAACTTTGAGCGCCACATTTTCAGGATCAAAGCATCCTCTCATGGCGTGAAATCGGATCAGAGTGGGACGCAAGAAAACACACATTTAAAAAGGAGTTATTCAGTAAAGTGGTGTAGGATCTGTTTTTAATGCAAGATAAAGCATAGAAGAAGGGATTCATGAGTCTTACTGCTGGATGACAGCGAAACTCACACACATACACATGTGCACATACATACATGACTTCAGGCGTCTCGTCAGTCTGTGTTTGTCTTTGTCATTTCCATCCTACATTTCTTTTTAGAGCTCTCCAAATACTCGTCACGTGATATTCCACCTATGCCCACATACTATTGGATGTTTGTTTAAAATTGCACCCTGCCAGGAAACATAATCTGTGGGGTTAAGCTACACCTCCTGAATCTTGGAAAGACTCTCAGTGCAAAACCTCCGTTCATCCAACACGCCATTAATAACAAGTGGAAGCTAAGCAGAGCCTCCTCTAATGACTGATCGAGGGCCTAATTGTTAAAGGGATGTTAGCAGAGGAAAAATGATCTGCACCTCTTCGGTAATAATGAGTAAAATTATTGGACCTCTATTCGTGAGCTTCACAACTTCTATGTTAGCCTTATTTTTCTAAGTAAAGAGGATTCAACATTCAGTTCATTTAGTGTTTGAAAAGCTGTCACAAATGTTGATTGGTAGAGGAATCTTATTTCTGTGGTCTCCTCTTGTATGAAATATCACAGGTCAAAGCTTTAAAAATCTGTCTGTATATAAAGATTGTATATAAATATGATGTTATTTCGCATCATACTGTTCTGACAATTACATCATATTTTAACTGCGATTGTTTGCAGGGTTCCCACTCTTTTCCAGAGATCATTTTCCAGGACATTTCCAGGACATTTTCATTGATGATCAAGCTGGTATGACAGTCTAAATTTAGTTCCTAATTTAGTTCCTAAATAGTCTAATATGTTCCTCTCAGTGGAAGTCTACATTGAAAGACATGTAGCTGCGGCTCTGAGAGCCGATGCTTTATAGTGAATCAGAAGACCCGGCTCGCATCGAGAGAGAGACGGCTCACAGTTTTTTCCTTTCGTTTTTTTCTCACAGTGCTCAGCCCCAGCTCTGCTCACAGCAGAACTTTGTGTTGATTGGTCAGCATGGCGGCCATGCGGCCAATCACATGTGAGGCTATAGGATACAGGTGATGGAGGGAGGCTGTGTATCATGGCTTCATCTGTTCCTTCACAGAGAGTCTTCTTGAAGACCGGGCAAATACTCACTGAGAGGAGAAATCAGATCAGCCCATCCAAGCTGAGGCATCTGATTTTTCTCAATGCCAACCGGAGGAGATTAATAATGTTTGCTTGAGTTTGGTTCTGGTTCTGTTTGCTTGAGTTCGGTTCTGGTTCTGGTTCTGGTTCGGCTCTGGTTCAGTTCTGGTTCGGTTCTTGTACGGTTCTGGCACGGTTCTGGTTCGGTTCGGTTCTTGTTCGGTTCTGGTTAAGTTCTGGCACGGTTCTGGTTCGGTTCGGTGCGGTTCTGCTTCGGTTCGGTTCTGGTTCAGTTCTGGTTAACTTCTGGTTCAGTTCTGGTTCGGTTCTGGTTCGGTTCTGGTTCGGTTCTGGTTCGGTTCTTGTGCGGTTCTGGCATAGTTCTGGTTCGGTTCGGTTCGGTTCTGGTTTAGTTCTGGATCGTTCTGGTTCGGTTCTGGCTGAGTTTGGTTCGGTTCTGGTTTGGTTCTGGCACGGTTCTGGTTCGGTTCTGGTTCAGTTCTGGTACATTCTGGCTCGGGTCTGGTTCGGTTCTGGTTGTGTTTGCCTGAGTTTGGTTCTGGTTCTGTTTGCTTGAGTTTGGTTCTGGTTCTGTTTGCTTGAGTTCGGTTCTGGTTCGGCTCAGTTCTTGTTCGGTTCTGGTTCGGTTCTGGTTCGCTTCTGGTTCGGTTCTGGCACGATACTGGCTCGGTTCGGTTCTTGTTCGGTTCGGTTCTGGTGCGGTTCTGGTGCGGTTCTGGTTCGGTTCTGGCACGGTTCTGGTTCGGTTCGGTGCGGTTCTGGTTCGGTTCGGTTCTGGTTCGGGTTCAGTTCTGGTTCAGTTCTGGTTCAGTTCTGGTTCGGTTCTAGTTCGGTTCTTGTGCGGATCTGGCACAGTTCTGGTTCGGTTAAGTTCGGTTAAGTTCGGTTAAGTTCGGTTCTGGTTCGGTTCTGGTTCGGTTCTGGTTTAGTTCTGGAACGTTCTGGTTCGGTTCTGGCTGAGTTTGGTTCGGTTCTGGTTTGGTTCTGGCACGGTTCTGGTTCGGTTCGCTTCGGTTCTGGTTCAGTTCTGGTACGTTCTGGCTCGGGTCTGGTTCGGTTCTGGTTGTGTTTGCTTGAGTTTGGTTCTGGGTCTGTTTGCATGAGTTTGGTTCTGGTTCTGTTTACTTAAGTTTAGTTCTGGTTCTAACCCTAACCCTAATCCGAACCCTAACCCTAACCCTAACCTTAATCCTAACCCTAACCCTATTCCTAACCCTAATTTGAACCCTAACCCTAACCCTAATCCTAACCCTAACCCTAATCCGAACCCTAATCCGAACCCTAACCCTAATCCTAACCCTAACCCTATTCCTAACCCTAACCCTAATCCTAACCCTAACCCTAACCCTAACCCTAATCCTAACTCTAATCACAACCCTAACCCTAACCCTAATCCTAACCCTAACCCTAATCCTAACCCTAATCACAACCCTAACCCTAACCCTAATCCTAACCCTAACCCTAATCTGAACCCTAACCCTAATCACAACCCTAACCCTAATCTGAACCCTAACCCTAATCACAACCCTAATCCTAACCCTAACCCTAACCCTAATCCTAACCCTAATCACAACCCTAACCCTAATCACAACCCTAACCCTAATCTGAACCCTAACCCTAACCCTAATCCTAACCCTAACCCTAATCTGAACCCTAACCCTAACCCTAATCCTAACCCTAATCACAACCCTAACCCTAACCCTAATCCTAACCCTAACCCTAACCCTAATCCTAACCCTAATCACAACCCTAACCCTAATCTGAACCCTAACCCTAATCACAACCCTAACCCTAATCCTAACCCTAATCACAACCCTAACCCTAATCTGAACCCTAACCCTAACCCTAATCCTAACCCTAACCCTAATCTGAACCCTAACCCTAACCCTCACCCTAATCCTAACCCTAACCCTAATCACAACCCTAACCCTAATCATAACCCTAACCCTAATTACAACCCTAACCCTGGGATCAGGGTGAGAATAGTTTTGTAACAGAATAAATGCACAAAATTAGGCAATTATAAGGCTGCTCATAAAAACACAGTACGTTAAAGGGTTTTCAACACAAACCATTAGTTTTTGCAAAGTTAAGGTAAAATATACGGCTACAAAAGATCCTAAATTAAGACTCTTTCGGGAGTCGAAAGCTCTTCTTTGGGAGCTGAGTTAAAAGAGCCGGCTCTCTGAAAAGAGCCGAAGTTCCCATCACTAAAGCACATGCTTACTACCATTTGCACTCTTAGTTGCCCATGGAACTATTTGTATTGTAAAACGTATCAATGTAAATACTTCAGACCTGTACCATAGTGATAAACAGATAACACTTCAATTTGAATCAAGTAAATACCACTTGTATACTTTAAAACAGAGGGTCATTTCATTCCTTGTGGACTCAACATGACAGCATTTATACTTTTCAAGTAATTGATCTTAAACGCTTTCAGAAAATTAACAGTAGCAAGACTTACATATCCCTGTGAGCCACCAAATGGTATCATAACAATGGTGTATGCTGTTTTGTAATGACACAGCACAATTTTATAATTTATTAGAAATGTATTCAAATTATTTCACGGACCCCTACGCTATGGTTCACGGACCCCCAGGGGTCCCAGGACCCCACTTTGAGAACAACTGAGCTAGAGTACGGTAATTGAGCTCCCAGCCTGCAGAGAACGTTGTGAGGCACAGACCCCCAAGCTCTCTGCCCAACTCCACTGGTCACACTATAACTTAAATATAAGACTCTTTGAATCAAAAGAGCACTCTACAAGGTTCATGTACCATAAAACATAAACAATATACCCCCGTTTTCTGTGAATGCATGATTATGAAGTGAAGGAGAAAAGATATGAAAAAAGTTGTGCAGTGTCGCTGTCTTTTCCAGCACAGCATGCACTCAACTTTCAATGAATGGGGATGTGTTTTGTTAATAGGGTCAGGTCGCACGCAGCCATGTTGGAATCATTTTCCAGGACTATATGTGATTTTCCAGGACATTTTACTTTTTCTCCCATTTTCCATGTGTTTTCCAGTACTGGAAAACTGGTCAACTGTTTTCCAGGTTTTCCAGGACGCGTGGGAACCCTGTGTTTGAAACAGCAGAAATGTAAATGAAATCTATGTAATAAGAACAAAACTTAACCCAGGGATGAGGTGGTGGGGTATATTATAGTATGTCTTTCTGTTCTCTAACCTTTTTCTTTGTTTTTTTGTTGTTGTTGAGTTTTTTATTTTTCATTTTTGCTATTATCACTATTTATTTACTTTTTTATTTGTACATTGTGAATTCCCTTATAAAAAAAAATACCCTTAGAGAGGGGTGCTGACATCGTGCACATGGTGACAACCTTAGGAGCAGGAATCTGGGCTGTAGAGATCGGCAATGATGGCATCCCACCCCTTATGCTGAGCTAAATATTCATTCGACTTGCACCAAGATCCCTCAGGTGGGTCCAGGCCTCAGGTCGGTATAGTTGTGTTTGAAGGAAGTTGTTTGACTCTTGTGTTAGTTTTTGTTCTGTTTCCTCTCACCTTTCCTCCTCTACTCTGATAATCCTGATCAGCATTTAAAACACCAGAGCTCTTATAATTATTAGTATTCGACTGACCCTGCATCCACTGGCTTTATTCGGCCTTCATGGAGAAATAAGAGGAGGAGGAAAAGGAGCTAAAAATACTGGTTTGTACCATAGACTGTATAAATAAAGGATGTAGTATCTGTGACATCACCCATCTGTTCATGATTGCGGATTTGGGCTTCATATTTTGAGACCAGAGGTTGGCGCTTGGTTTGTACAGGAAACTTATTGTATTTTGAACCTGTTTTCTAATTAAAGGTGTAGAAGCATCCTCCGAAGATGACTGTGATACCTGAGAGAGGTGTGAGCATTTAAAAGTGTCGCTATGCTGCAGAGTCATGAACAATAGTTTTTGATATTTTTTCACGGTTGGAAAAAGAACAAGGGCCTGAATGTGAGCTGACTGCAGCAGATGTTCTCTGTCACCGAAGAATCTACAAACAGTCAACTTTGGAGCCTGTAGCAGGTGTTTCATCTTCAAAGGATGGATTTCAGGTGGAGGTTCACTTTTAAACTGAAATCCAAGTTTCAAACTACCAGCTGAGATGATGGAGTGTGTGTAGTGTAACATTAGTGTGACCCCTGAGCACTCATTCATCATCCTCCTGTTCAATGAGGAGAAACCTCCAGACAAGCTGAGTGAAGAGGAAGCTCAAAGATCTCTGCTCTGTCCCCTTCGGCGTATGCAGAGATGAAAAAACACACCTCCACACAGACTCAGCTAGATTTATCAGAGCCAGATCCTCCACACTTTAGCCCCATGTCCTCCACCCTGCAGCTCCTCCGCCTGCAGCAGATGGACCATGAGGGGTTAAACTCCTCACTGTGCTGGCTCCTTTTCTGATACCAAATATACACACACATACACACACTGCAGCTTGCTCTCAGTTTGCCCCCAATGTTTCCAAGGTTCAGGCAGGGTGCAGAGTGACAGTGTGCCACAGAGCGCCATCCTGCTCAGCTCTGCCGCCACAGCTCTGAGCCTGCTACTGAGCCTGTGGTCTTATCTCCGGCCCCGATAGAGCCACACTGAGGGGACTGCTGGAGCTGGCAGAGGGTTGACTTTGGCATTAAGCTCTGTTTGTTCCCTCTCAGCCTCTGTCCCTGATGCTGCCTCCCTGCACACAGTGCCACCATTAATCAGTCCAGGGACACAACAAAATATGAGGAAGTTTGTTTCTCATGTCTGGGGCCAGGAAGATTTTTCTTTACTTTTTACAACATAAAGTACCAAAGAAAAAGCCCTACAAATTTTATCCACAAAGCAATGCAATATAAAGCTCACGATGGAGGCTAATCCTGCTGCAGTATCAGAAATGAGGACCAGACATTATGTTAAAATAAATGGATATAAAGGAAAAAATAACTCTTCCTGTAATAACTTACTGCTCACTGACAAACTTTACGAGCAGAGCTCTAAATAGAGACATGTCTGAGGGAGGTACGGACATCAACCTGAACAAAGAAACTAAAGTACAGTATACATAAATACTCTCATATCTACAGTTTACTCTGCAGGTTATTGAGATGCTTCAACAGTGAACTGAACTGCTCAGTCTGCAGCTTGTTCACTCTGGAGGCAGAGAACGGCCGCTCAAATTCCAGCATCCGAGAAGTATCGAGAGTTACCGATTGTTTTGTTCACTGTAACCGAAGTCAAGTTTACGGCAGACGAGACTATCAGATCCGTGTCCAGTCAGTCTCTGATCCGCTGCAGTCCCGCTCCGTGCTTTCTCTCTTGGAGCAGGAACGCTGAATAGCTGGAGTTATGTGATGGAGGTTTCCCCGAGGTAATCACTAAATCAACGATTATCCAACTCCTCTCTTTATCTTTATTGTCTTTATCTGCCTCTGAAAACCTCTGGCTTCTTGTTGGAATTTGGCCGTTATGCATCTAGTAATCCAGAGAGGTGTAGCTTTTCGAGAATGAGGAATAGGTCACTTTAGTGTTTGTTTGTTCGGTGTTTCTTCTCCCTCAGCTCTTCTATTTTAGAGGATGTTCCGTGTATGTTGGAGCATTAAAGTCAGATCCTTTAGACAAATATTCAGCTGACAGGTCGTAGAGTTAGTGTGTTTCTAGGTTTTCATAGCTGCAGATTTTCTTGGCTTTTACACTTAATACATGTCTATAATTCTACAGTAGAATACAGTCATTCATGTAGTTCAGTAAATGTCAGTGCTGAGAGCTGGAGACTGAAGTATGGGAGGCTCTACTGAAAAAGGATATATATGCAGATAAAAAAAATTAAGGTGGAATAGTTCATTTTAGACTACATGAACTGAACTTTTTACTTTAGCTTCACCTTACTTCTGATATTTCAGACCTCTCACTTGTCCAAACAATGCTCATGAAGCATGTTGGAGGGTTTGCAGACAGAGGCACACACAAGAAGACACTAAGGAAACACAACATCAGTTTTCCTCTGAATATCCAGCAGGTGAACACCATTACATCCCAAAGGGGATTCTTATGTGAGTTCAGCTGCTGTGCACCAAGCTGTGTGTCTGTACAGCGTCTGCTTGAGGACCGATGCAGAGATTTTACCTGTCAGAGGACTACAGCATGAAAGCCTCAGAAAACTGCAGACTGACAGAGTGAAAGATAAGAGAGGGTTCTTAGGATACAAACTCTTCTGACTGACCCTGAACATCCCACAGAGCTTTACGCTTGATCCCGTCTACGTCTGTCTTCAAGGAAACGTACACTCTCCTGTAATCTTCAGGAGCAGACAGAAACATCTCAAGGATGCTGACAAAAGAAATCAAAGCAGAACAGTGTGTCCTTGACTTTGGGTAAAAACTCTAAAGTCCTGAATTAAGAAAAAGAAAACTTCCTCCACTCTGAGAAGAAGATAAAACAAGCACAGTGCAAACAAACAGACAGAAACACATGAGGTGTTATGTTCAAGTAGTGAGGCACTGGACGACGACATCTCTTTTTCATAAAGAGCTCATTGAAAGGTGATTCATAAACACCTCCCCCTGTTCTCCTGGCTCTATCCTGCAGCTTGTTGTGCAGACACCCAAACAGAAGAGAGCGAGTTCCTCATGTTGTTTGTTGATGCTTTCTGCAAAGGTGACGAACTCACCTCACAGATCTCAGCTCTCTGTACTGGTCAGAAATGACTCATGGTCTATTTTCTCCTGTGTGGAGGCATTCAGAGGAAACTCAGTCTGATTATTGAATCAGTGTCCACAGCCTTTCAGGAGCATGTGATCACAGAAAGCCAGGTGTTTACAGGAGGGTAGAGTTTCTCTGCTTCTTAACAGAGCTCCTTTTACTGCGTTGGGCTGGTTTGTGTTAGCGTGATGAGAAACTCCTCACAGCCTCTGCTTTCAGGGTGGGTGATATTAGGAGAAGGCGGACTGAAGGGATTAGAGAAAGTTTTTTAATCTCTGTGTAAAAGCTTTTACAGTGTTCTGTCAGGACTCGTCTCTGTCTGACTGAAGCTTACTCTGAAGACCTTCAAACCACTTCTAAAACACTCTGAGAGTCTGACACGCTTTCACTGCAACAGACATCTTCATCAGAGGGTAACAGTTCACTACATCTTCATGCTGCAAGGTATTCAGTTAGGAGACAAGAACAGGATTATGATCAAATTAACTAGATTAGACTTGTTAGATCATTTTCATCATTAAATTTACATGAGAATACAAACTAAAGAGAAGAAACAGAAGCTGTTTCTAGTACTTGTGCCCCTCAGAGTTCATATCAAATAAAGGTGAAAAATGCCTGAAAAGCAACCTAAAGTAAATAAATACATAAAGAATAAATAAATAAATAAATAAATAAATAAATAAATAAATAAATAGGTACATAGATAAATAAATAAATGAAAAAACAAATAGAGAAATAAATAAATAGATTAACAGATAAATAGATAAATAAAAGGATTAATAAAAAGATTAATAAATAATAAATAATAAAAGATATGTAGATAAATAAATAAATAGGCATATAGATAAATAATGAGTGAGTAGATCAATAGATCAATAGATCTAGATAGAAAAATATAATACTTAAATTAATAAATAGATACATGAATAAATAAATGAATTAACAAATACATAAATAAATAGATAAATAATTAATTAATTAATTAATAAATACATATATTAATAGATACGTAAATAAAGAAATAAACTGTTTTATATCTAAGTAAACATACATAAGTAAATAAATAAATAGAAAAACAAATAAATAGATATACAGATATTTGGATAAATAACTAAATAAAGAAATGCGTAAACAAATAAATAAATAAATACATAACATGGTCTGAGCCCTATTATTGATAATATCGGATCACTAAAATCCCCGACTGAACCTGTCTTAAAAACAAATGCACCAGCATTCAACAGAATCAGTACCATATAAACCTCTTAAATCCAACAGCTGCTGCTGTGACAACATATTTACACTTCAGTGATGTTCTGACACTGAGAGGAACAGCCCAACCAATCAGCAAAGACTTAATCAGCCCAATTTGCATCTCATTACAGAGACTCTGCTAAGTTTGATGTGTTTTACATCTGCTATAGAGAAGCTGTCCTCCTCCTCCTCCTCCTCCTCCTCCTCCTCCTCCTCTCTGAGGGAACTTTTTCAGCCCTCCTGTCCAGTGGCGACACACTGTTATCTCTTCTCAGGAGCTAGCTGTCATCCATCTACATTAACAGGCCTGGCTGCAGCGACCCGGCTGCAGAGACCTGGTCACAACACGACAAAGGCCAGGCTCTCTGGAGCACGAGGAGATAGGACGGGATGTCTGGGGCTGGTGAGGGGGGACGAGGTGGGGGGACCTCAGGGTGTGAGCTGCCGGGAGATGTGACACTGAGGTCAGGGGTGGCGTCTTGAGCTAACTCAGCCGAGGGATGGTGATGATACGAGAGCAGAGAGGGCTTTATCTGAAGCCACACACACACCTCTGCTCTCACAGTGCAACTACTATAAATCTGTGAGACCTACTTTATATCTTCGGATTTCTGTCCTTCAGTCAAACCACGACCACACCCAGAGCCATCTTCATGCACACACCTAAGTGTTCAAGCATCAATAGCAGGAATAATTGCTGACACTTACTTGCCACCTCCAGCGATGCATTGCGACTGACCGCCTCCCCCAGGTAGTTCCTTGCCACGCACACGTAGACGCCCTCGTCTGGTTTGCTCCGTCGTCCGTGTACGATTCTCAGGAAGAAGAGCGAGCCGCTGGGTAAGAGCATGCGGTGCGATCGAGGGTCTTCTCGATCCGTCTCGACTCGCTCTCCATCTTTGTACCATTCCACCATGGGAGTGGGCCGCCCCTCCGCCTTACAGTTGAGGGTGGCCGGCTCGCCTTTGGACACGATCAGGTCAGACGGGTGTTCTACGACCCGAGGAGCTGCATCCTCTAACCTGGGCCGGGACGCTGGAGGACAGAAAACAGCAAAGTCTCTATTAAATGTTGACAACATGTTGGTGTAGATTATTTTGGACATTACTGGTTTTACTGGACAGTTTGAAGTGGGATGAATCATCAGAAAGCCATTGTAGGGCGGAAGATGTTACAGCAAAACCAGACATGAATTTGAGAATTGAAGTGAACATTTGGCAAACCTTTATGCAAACCTTAATGATGAATTAAAATATACTTATCAGAAAATTAGAAATAAAAATATATTTTGATGTAACATTGATGCAATGCTGTTTAAAAAGTGGTCATTAACAGTGTCATTAACCACGGTATCACACTTCTCATGTGTATGAAGGAGGATTAGGGCCACTGGAAAATATATAATTTAAGAAGCACTTTAACTTTTTATTCAGAGATTAAAGTCAGAATTCTCACTTTTTCTCAGATTTTTTTTTTCTGACATTCAGGGACAAAAAAGAAAGGCAGAATAAGAAGGAGAAAAACTTTTAATCTCAGCATTCTTAGATTACAGTCAGAATTCTGACTTTTTTCTGACTTTAATCTAAAATATTTTGCCTTCACTTTTTTTACCACAGGCCCTGATCCTCTTCCATACAGATGTACTGTTGTTTTTCAAAAATGTCCCCTTCAGCAGACAGATTTTGAAAATAAAATGATCCACTGATGTGTTTTTGAACTTTGAATCAAGACAGAAGGTTTTTCTCAAATGACAAATGCAACATTTTCTGACAGCAGTTTTATGGATTTGGTGTAAGAAGCCATTCAGTGCTGCACATTTGTCTAAATGAGTAGCATGAAGCAGCAAATATTACTGATAGTTGTTCAGGCTACATGACGAGCATCAGTTACAACATGCTGCATTCAGACGCCTCTCGGACCTGCATGTAACGGGGCGTGTTTCTCAGTGTATAGGGACAGTTCGGTCTAAAATAAACCCAGGACATGAAATCCTCTGCCCATAGGAGACCTAACTTGTAAAACACCCTCAGTTGTCATCTCTCCAAACCTTTGAAGCTGGCCGAGGACATGGCCGTGTGAAACGAGCACGTAATGTAATTGCTCAGCAGTTACATTCAAAGTATAAATCAAGAGGACGTGTGAAATTACATGCTCTAAATTCTGCATCTATCAAACCAAAACAACATTCCCCCGCAGCGCAGAGAAGCAGAAGGGACATAAATGTGGCTGGACTGTGGTAATCAGAAGCTCATGGGAAAGCAGGCGGACTGAAATATTAAAATATATGTCACACTGTTAAATGTTAAATCCATACTTTTGATGCTTCAGTAAAAATTCCTTGAGATGGTGAAGACGTTTTAAGTGTTGTTATTAAAGAGAAAGATTTTCACAGCTTCGTGTCGTGGTGTCTCTAAATGACTTATATGAATGTGTGGTGCTGGGGTCAGTGTTTCTGCAGCCTGCAGGCTCCTATAGCTCTTCTTTTAAAGACTGAAGGAAGGAAATAAAGAAGACGCAAACAGAGTGAATAGACGTTATTCCCACAAGCTTTGAAATTGCTTTTTTTCCTCCTCTAATTTGAATGACAGCATGTTGGCGGCACAATTATGTTGAAAAGCAATAACACAAACTCAAGCACCGCGAGGCACGAGAAAATCTCCCCCTGGAGAGCGAATGAAAGGATGACAGCAGGAGGCG
Organism: Notolabrus celidotus; assembly: GCF_009762535.1. Lineage (NCBI taxonomy): Eukaryota > Metazoa > Chordata > Actinopteri > Labriformes > Labridae > Notolabrus > Notolabrus celidotus. Next base: position 27,172,532 of record NC_048276.1, read on the forward strand.
CATTTTAACAATGTTTTTCTGAATAACACAGTTCTGTTCAGGCGATGATTGTTTCTGCATTCATCACTTTAGAGTATTTATGATTGTCCTCACCTCCTCACAGAGCACGTTTTTACTTACAGCCGACCCACATATAGGCACATAATATTACTTTAAAAGGGTCCAAAAAGACTGAGTTATGATCAAAAGCTGAAACCTGACAACCAATCATGATCAGATCAGAAGATATTGATTGGTTGCAGGTGTGCAGACACTTCCTGTATAAGGTGCAGTCACATCTGTAGCTCATTTGTTCTGATTCAGGTGATTAAATAAGCAATTGCTGTATTTTGGGTTGTTTTGTGTTCACAATGTAATCTTGTAAAGGGATCCGAAGTTCATAAGATACATGTATTTTTCTACTTTGATATTTTTGCTTAGGAAAAGTGACAAATCACATTTTCAGGATGTTAAATTGTTGATCTTTGCGGCTGTAGGAGGAAAACATGCATTTCTTTGTTCCTGCACTGTGATGTGGATCTTGTGATCTTAAAGTTCAAAGTAAAAGTTCTCTTAGATATCAAAACACAATTTTGGGTGACAGCAACTTTAAGTTTTGTTGTTCGGCTTTGGTTTGAAAGAAAATTAAGATGGAGTTATCAGACAAAATCCAAGAGGCTGTGACAGTTCGGGTAAATCTAAACCCTCCAGAGGTGATGAAGATATCATCATGTTCCCCCCTGTTTTTATCTTCTCAGCAAGGACAGCTGACAATAAGCCCACAGGGCAGGGGAAACAGTGTAATCTACAGGAACGTAATACAAAGGGTCACAGTGGTTCTTCCTACAGGTGCTGGATGGGGAGCAGTTCAAAGGTTCAGGCTCTGATAGCAGCTGATAAGAGGAGCAGAGAAATTCCTGCCTCACAGTGACAAATCCTCCGGAAAGTTTGGAGGATTAAGAACTCTGCTAAAGTGCTTTCACTGATCTGAATATAGAGTACAGTCTGATGGACCCGCTCTCACTGCAATTACACTCCCTCACAGACGGAGAGAAAGCAGGCTGTGAAGAGGAGGAAGAGGAGGAAATGGTGTTGGGCCTTTGAAGTTTCTTTGAGTTAGAATCAAATAGCAGCTGAGGTTGTGTCTGACAACCGCTGTAAGGCACTGAGAGCAGTATGTGATCAGGTCTACCTTTAAAGGTTATATTTCACAATTGTTAAAGGAGAAAACACATTACTGTTGGTAAGCCTAAGAGTGACAGACTGATGGACAGATAGATGGGGTATAAATCTGCATACATCTGTACCATACACTGTTCAAATAATGGAAGTAGTGTCCATGACGTCATCCATCCGTTCCTGAGCGCTGTTTTGAAGCCAGGCGGCGGCGGCAGCCATATTGGTTATGCTGAACTCAACCAAGCTTAGTATGAGGTAAAGATGCGGGGTTTGAGCCTCCTGGCCAACAGCTATGTGTTCCCACCTGTCAGTCAAGTCAGTCATGTCCTTATTTGGGCAAAACTCGTAATCTTAATATCTTCTGAATGGTCGCCTTAGAAAAAAAAAGGAACGCCCCGTACAGTGTGTGCCGATAGAGAGATAAACTACGTAGAGCCATGCCGTTTTTTGAACCAGGCGGTAAACATGTTTGTTTCTGCTGTAAAGATCGTCGTTTTTGAATTGGTGTGTATGTTGTTTCTGGTGTTTCTGCAGCCAGCCTCAAGCAGATGAACAGCATTTTTTTTTATTATTATTATATTTTTGGCCTTTTTGCCTTTATTGTATAGGACAGCTGAAGAGAGACAAGAAATGTGGGGAGTAGAGAGTGGGGGAAGACCTGCAGGAAATGGTCAACCGGCCTGGAATCGAACCGGTGACCCCTGCGACGAGGACTGTCGCCTCTGTATGTGGGATGCTTAGACCGCTGGGCCACCAGCGCCCCAATGAACTGCAGTTTATAACACTTCCACATGGGCTTCATGTTTTGAGACCGGAGGTTGCCGCTTGGTCTGTTCTTTACATTAGATGTAGGTGCAGTCGAGTAAAGCTCCATTGTTTCTAACTAATAGACATAAAGGTGGATGAACTGTATCATGAATATCAGTGTTTATCTGGACTCACTTCCGTCCATGGGATTCTTTGTTTTTATTTCAGGACTAACAGATAAAGCAATCTGATGAGATAAGTTTCTCAATATGAATAAATAAAACTAAAAGCTCTATTTTCCAGCATCCTCTCTTTTGGCATAACAACAGAAAACAGTCAGTGTTTTTTCTGAGTGTGTCTCCTCTCCCTCAGGGTCTCTGAGTGGTAATCAGAGACTGTCCAGCTCACAGCTTCGAGGTAGCAGATGTATCATGGCTGAACTGTCTGGTCGGAGGGAGGGGGGGGGTTCTATGGAGGGAGCTCAGCAGGATAGAGCCTTTAAGAGCTGACTCATAAATGTTACAGTGAAGGCTGGTCTGAGTAAGTCATGTGGAAATGTAGAATGAAGGTTTTTAAAACAGAAGAGAGCAGCGTGTCAGCGAGATAAAGATCGTGAAGAAGACATCTAAAGAGATAACCACATGATGATGCAGATAGACGATGTGCAGTGATAGAGTCAATGCTTAGTCTAACTGTTATTTACTCATCAGACCTCTTTAATCAAAATCACTAGACAAAATAACCCTCCAAACTCACTAACACTGTCACAGCTACAGAAATGTAAAAGGACTGGACAGTTTATGTCTAATAGCTGACAACTACATAAGATTAGTCATGTGACTCGGAGGGTGAGGTTACATCTATGTCAGCACAGCAGCATCCTGGGAGAAAGAGTATCTGTCACAGTAGACACACACAATGTCTGATCATCTTTCAGTCTGAGCTCTCTCTCTGTGAAAAATCATTCACATATTTCCCTCCTCCAAGTAAAGGACAAGAACATCGAGGTGAGCTGTAGTCTAGCTCAACGAACAACACGCTTCTACTAAACTAGCTGCAGAGAGCACAGCGTTGCAAACACCTGTGTCCCAGGTGAAGCTCATGTTAGCTCTGCAGACCAAGGTGGTGGCACTCCATCCAAACAGACAAGGCTTGATTTAAAAACCACCATTTGAACAGTAACTCTCCTCCTACGCTGACGATGCACTGCTATATCTGCTTTTTAGAATTAATGATCCTAACTGCCTGAAGTCTCAGAAACTGGCTGGGGGACATTGAATGTTGAATTTTTTAACGTTAATCTGTAAAAAAGCAAAACTAAACAAAAGTTATTATATCTTACATTATATTATAAATGTCATATCCAAGGAAACAAGACGACATCATCAAAGAAAGACTTTTCTACCCTTTACTTGGAGATTTCACAGCAGTGTGCGGGTGAGACTGGGTAAGAGGAACATAAATAAGCGTGTCTGCATCCAGATGATTTTCTTAAGAAGAAAGGATATCTTGAGAATCTACACTGGCATCACTGTAATGATGGTGATCATAACACCAGCTTCTTTTTGCAGCTGCAGGCTGAACATTAGTGTCACAGAGGATGGCTCAGATCTGCATGTTGATAAAGACTGACTGTGCTTTCACATAACTCCAGGATATTTGAATTTCTGAGCCGTGTGGTATTCCCCTGCTGCATGGCTCACAGTCAGCCTAGATGTATGTAACAGATAAAGGCGAGGCTGCAAGAGATGAACTCAAATCAGGTTAAATGGACAGCTGGAGCCTAGAGAGGACCACTGCTTGTCTTGAAAAGGGTGTCTAATAGGAAGTCTGGATCCTCTAAGGGCCTATTAGCTCCTGACCAGGGTGTACTACAGCAACTCTTAGAGCTACAAGTGAGCTAATGAAACCAGGGGGAAGATGTAGAGTCCAGGCTGTGAGAGTGAGCGTGTTTGACAGGAACGCTGTGAGAAGAGGAGATAAATTAGTTTTAAGTGTTGAGTCAAAAGAGAGCTGTACACTTGAAGGATGTGTGATATCCCCTGTAGATCAGATAGCTGTCAGAGGGAGTGAAATGTTTTTAAGGGCTGTCTTTAAAGGCACAGACTGTATGTTTCAATAATGCAAAGTATACCTATCTGCATGAATCGAAAGATACCGCTTAACAGCTCTACCTGCTCAGTCCAAATTACAGTGCAAGAGTTTCAGGTTAAACCCACACGTTTTCAACTTCAGCTCATCAAACACGGCAGATTTCTCTGGTTGCAAAATATGACACTGGGGGTCCATCGTGCAGGAGTTAAATTTAGTACTACAGATCATGAAAGACAAGGAAAGTGAAGCTGTCAAAGTATAAAGATAATAAATACAGAGGTCGAATTAGTATTCCAAAATAAAGTTTGAAGATAAACACATTCATTTTATGAGTTGTGGATGTGCATCAATCAGGGATGTTCTGATCTGACTTATTATCAACTATTTCAAAAGACAGTTTAATCTCTGACTAACCGACCAGTCTTAAGGTGAGAAAACAGACAAACTGCAGAGTGTGTCTAGCAATAGCAGAGCTAGCGCCACCAGCTTTTAGTGCTTTCTAAAGGTTAGCGTCCAAGTGTGCACTCTTAGGCTTAGGCTAATTGAACTTACTTATGTCTTTAAAGTACTTTGATACTTCTCTTTGTACATATAGTGTTTTTTATTTCTATTTAGAAATTTTTGATTAGAGTTTAGGTTTCTATATTTATTGTCCTTACTGTCTTGTTGTCACGTACCGGTGTTCCAATCACCACGTCAAATTCCTTGTGTGCGAGCTCACTTGGCAATAAAGCTTTCTTGATTCTTGATTGATTCTTGAAGCCTGTGCTGGTTCCTCGTTGCTCTGGTGGAATGGTGTCAGTTGAAACTGACAAAGCCTATATATAAACTATCTCCATTTACTAGATCAACATACTGACAAACCACACTGTTCTACGAGATGACGTCTATCACCTGTTCTTTTCTACATCCAGGTAGTAGAGCTTAACAGCATTATGGCATCAGACATTAACCAGAGATGCAGCTCCAACTGAGGGAGGCTACACTACAGCTTGGACACAATATATGAGCGCAGGACAGGCCTACGATATCAGATATAACAGTAGTTTGTTTAACTGACAACTAATTCTGATGCCGACAAGCAAGGGTGACAATGTTTAATCATTTAGTCGACTCCTTAGAAATATCTAGTTATGTTTAGTCTCTTGGTTTGTTTAGATAACTTGGTTAGGTGAACAAAAAAGGCCATGTCCAGGTTTTCTCTGGTGATCAAACCAGAAGACCAATGCAGAGCACTGTTTATTCTAATTTGTTCCACTCAGCATGGACATCTCTAAAAGAAAAGAATCAAAAAGCATCATGTGCTATACAGCACACATTTACAAATCAGGATACCCACAGAGGGAATTACTGTCACAGAACTTCAAAGTAGTTTTAACAGAGAAAATAAGGAGGTGGAGAGAAAAAAGCCTGCAAGGATGACAGAAAACAAAGCACGTAAGATGAAAGTACACAAAAAATAGTGAGAGAAATTGGAACAAAACAGCCACAGGGAGCACAAACTCCTGCTGTAACGTCCTCTCTATAATAGAGGATGGCAAAGTGCTGAGGCACCAGCTTTTCTCATCTGGTACAAGAACAAGTGGCTCCATGTTTCCTGCTGATATTAAACCAGAAGAGAGGACCACTGCCAAAGATCTACTGTGTCCCCCTCCCCCGCTCAACCTTCTCCACGGCCTTATTTCACCCAACACAAGAGGCCTTTCTTCCCAAAGCAGATTTACTTCCTCTGGAAGGCAACAACAGCACAACACCACGCCGTAAGTCACACTCTGCTGCAAAGAAGAATGGGGGTGAAGACTCATTTGCATAGAGGGGGGGGGGGGGGGGGGGGGGGGTCAGACAGTTCACATCAGTCGAGCTCTGAGTTTCACTTTCAAAGTTTGAAAGTTTTTTTATTTGATAGCAAAGTGGAAGGTTGCTGATGTCACTCTGTCTGACAATGTGACGATAATGGAACTTCTTTTGACTTGAAAATATTTCCGCTACGATTTATCCAGAAATAATTCCCTGCTGGAAAGTCACAGGTCAAACGAGTGACTGTCATCTTGTTTCAGGCGTGCTATTAGACGTGTACTCACTGCCAGGCTGTTGACAAAAAGACCCTGACAGTTAATCGTTTAAAAGGAAATCTGAGGCTCAAACAAAAAGAAAGCAATCTGAGGAAAGTTGTGCGGTAAGTGGGAAATGTCGTCTTGTGTTGATACTTTGATTCTGGATGTGGAGAGCTGGAAAAAGTTCATTTCTACATAATGTTACTTGATAGCCTCTCACTTTAGGTGACGGGCTGTTAAACCTTTCTATGCACCTCTGTAGCTCTGTATGCAAATCTGCAGCCGGCCCTGCATCTCAGCCAGGAGACATTTCACAGAGTCAGAGAGTATTCTATGAGCACAGATGGTGCACTGCTCAGATTATGGTCTGACTCATACAATAAATCCTTGAAAGGTTCTCTCATATTTGTACAAGACTCTGTTTGGAGGAGAACAAATGTTCTCTTATCTTTTATGCTTCCCAAAAGAGAGTGCACCCTGGTAGCTTCTTCAGAGTGTATGCCATACACACGGGAACAAGAGTATGGGTGTACCTGATTAAGATTTTTATTTGTGGAACTAAATCTGTCTGTCATGACTCGTTCAAAACAAATCCTATATGCTCATCCGTTTCAGTGAGGGTCTCACTTTTATCTGATGAACATGTTTCAGTTGAGCACCTTCTTACGGTCAACATCTTACCATGATAAATAAAAATGATGCAGAAGTGAACACTTAAGAGTTACCCTGAGATTTGGTTCTCCAGTTCACAACCTGTCATGCTGATGCTCCTGTTAGCTCTGCACACAATGACGCAGCTAAAAAACAACAGCCCAGAGACACAGCTGACAAAATGTGAGCAGATTCGGGGTCCTCTCAGCTGCCCTGAAGAGAAGAGGACATAAAACATGTTTGGCACGCAGTCCTCTCAAGTCTCTCAGCCATGCTGGGTGAGACAGGCCTTTCATTTCAGTGTGCAGGACTCAAAGTCAATCAGAGCTCTGCAGTATATCAAAAGCTGACGCCTCTTATCACTTGGTGGTGAGTGGTGGTAAAAGGAAAGATTAAGCAATGCTCTGGTTAAGCAACTAAAAATGAAGGCTAAGCTGAGCTCACACTGCACTCAAGATAACCCAGCCAGCCCACCCGGTCCTGCTTCAAAAGACAGAGCTGCTCACAGCCGACAGAAGTCAGAGAAACAGTGATAAAAGTGTGTGCCACTGGCCAACAGGATGAGCTGCATACTGTGTAGAGGACGAGGAGCAACTCTTCTGCTCCCATCCCTCCCTCATCTGCATTTCTTTTTAGCAGCCTGACTTCCCTCCACCAGAATCTAATGTTTTACAGCTCTGTATAGCCGCCTCCTCATTCTCCTGATTTCCTCCAAAGCCACAAGAATTGATTTGCAAATGTGCATTCAAAGTTAAATTGGCAGCACTGAGGGAGGGAGGGAGGCTGAAGTGCTTTCTCTTCAGCCTCCTACTCTTTGACCCTGTGGGGACAACAAAATGAGGCACTTGCATGAGAATACAAAGTGCTGGCCATAAAGAGCCGGCCCCCTTAATTGAGCCTGTGTTGATGCTAAGCATCTAAATGGGCAGGGTCAGCTCTGCAAAGGGAAATGGGGTGTTTTTATCATGTCTCTCCTGGGGCCATGATCAGATTCATGAGGAGCTCTTCTTACGGAGGAGAAGGATCCAGACTCACAGCAGCTCTCCACTCACTACTGTGTTCCATGCTCCCTCCAGTGAGGCCTCTTGTGCTGGCAGAGCAGCTGATATGAGTTTTGGCAAGATGTTCGGGCAACCTGACAAGTCAGAGGCAGCCTGCCCCAGATAGAGAGCAAACAGTGGTGTCTCTTCTGTTCCTGCAAGAACAAACAGCTCAGCCTAACAGAGCGATGTGTGTGAAAAGTTACTCCTGGTTAAACATGGCTCAGAGGCTCAGGAGCTGTAAGCCTAGGTTTGGTTCCCAACTACAAGAGCCATGAACAGCCTTTGCTCCAGCCTTTGAAGTGGTTACCCTGGACTCAGTGCAGCTCTTACGGTGTGAATGTAAACAGGACTGACCTGCAACATGTCAAATATGAGAGTTGATGATGTTGAATCACTGATAAACATTCACAGAGCTGTGGACAAGCTTTCACAAACAGGACTAATGCACAGTCCAGCTTCTTTCAAGTTTTCACCACTCTTGTAGAGAGCTGTCAGTTTGACTTCCAGCAGCTCTTCAGTAACAAACATCCATTTTCTCCACTGAGGGTTCAAGGAAAAGGCTTTCAAAGAACGAGAGAGCAGCGACTGTTTGAGACAACCTCACTCCACTTCACTCTGTGTGTTATGTGATGAGACCAAGAAGAGACGAGAGGACACAGGAGAAAGTACCAGAGTCAGGAAAGACAGGGAGGGCTGATATCGACTACAGTTAATCAAACTTCATCTCATAAGGGAGATTACACGTTGACGGTTACTTGATGTATCCCCAGTAAAGCCTCAGCAGTGTTTTCTCTCTCGTCTAAGGAGGTACTCCTCGGGGGCCCAGGACGGGCACTACTCTGGTTGTGGGTGGCCTGACACAGCTGCAGGGAAATACCATTGGTTTCCTGTCCCACAGCATATTTCAAGATTAGCCTCTATTAGATCTGTCTCCGCTTTACAGACACGTACACACAAACCGCCCGCTATCTGCTCGTATCTGTCCCACCACATATAGATCACACAAGTCACTGTGAGGGAGGAAAGGCTTGAGACGGGGACTTCCTGAGCTCCTCGGCCTATAGCTCAGAAGGAAAACAACCAAGATAGCACAGGAAAATAAACCATGGGGGTAGTTTCTGATTGTTGTATTAACTGGTGACCATGGGAGCTGACAGCCACGGGACACAGTCTGAGGTTTCCAAAAGAAGAGTTAATTGACGCTTGATTTGAAGTTGGAGCTCAATTTTAAATCCTTACCTCAAAAATGAGGTAACCCTCATGAGCACAGCTTTCATTCGAGTTTGAGGGTTAAACAGAGGATGTCCATTTGGAGTTCTGATAGGCTGTGAGAACTTCCAGGTACTTATGAAGGAACCCAGTGTGTTCTCCTCTCAGAGGCAGGGTCTGAATACGTGTAAAGGTCATTATTGTACCCCTTAAAAGTCCCCTTCGGGAGGCTTTAGAAGTCCAGGAACTTGGGGACAAGGCTTAAAGCTGGGGTTGGTAATCAGATTTAGATACACTTTTTGTTATACTGGTTAAAATGATCTTTATGTCCTGATGGCAATCAATACATGATGTGTTCTTAAAAAAGAGCGAAGAAAAGCTGCTATCTACAGCCAGAGTAAACCTGGGAAAACACCAACCAATCAGCCTTTTTTGGGTGCCAAAATTTTAAACCATTCAAATCCCGTCCTGCTGTTCTGCCCGCCTCCTGCGCGTACATTTCCCCGGCGTGCACTCTGAGTCTCCATCTCCTGCCTCTGCTTCCCCTGCCTCTACTGACTGCCCCTCTCGCTCTCGCTCGGGCCTGTCCCCTCTGACCTGATGAGGTGCTCAGGACTGTAGTCCGGATCAGAGTCTAAAAAGCTCTCACCACGGGGCTCTGACAAGCAGAAGAATGAATGACATTTACTAAGTCCTACAGAAAATGTATATGTACTGTAGCGTCCGTCCGGACGCTGTAGTGATGACGAGCCGATTCGTGAACACGTTGAGTTTTAATAACCGGTCACTGTCGGCCGTGATCACGACAACCAACAAAATAACAATCAAAGTTTGAATGAATGAAGAACTTCTCCTCTTGTCTCTCCTCTCTCCCACTCGCACACTCTACACCTCTCCTGATGCCTTCACTGACTGTCAACACTGTAGGAATTAAGAACATCTACACTGAACACGTTTAACAAACAGTAGAGTTGTTACAGTATTACATGTGTTATAACTTTTCTCCTGATCTCGTGTCACCAGTACAACTGGATAATGCTAGAATGATAGTTGTGAGTACTAACAGCAGCCATGTTTGTCTGTGTTTTTAACTTTCACTATGATAATGTTTTGGTGAGGACCGGTTTTGAATCAGTCACCATCATATGGTCGCAAGTCAGCGGTGCTCGTGCATGTGAGCAGGGGGGGGCGTCGTTTTGGAGGAGCTCTGAGGGAGGAGGGGAGGGGTTAGACGGAGTCATGAGGAAATGCTACATTCAAATTCATGCTAGTTTTCGGAGACTGCCAACCCCAGCTTTAATTTGTTGAATTTAAACAAACTGACCTACAGATTAAACTGACTCAAGTCTGAACCTCCCACCTCACCTTCTTCTTAATAAGATCCTCAGTGTTCATGGTTTTCAGTCACAGAGGGAGACAGGACCAAATGAAGAAGTGTGTGCCAGTTTGTGTACAGAGGAGGTAGGGATGGGCAACACTGAATCTCACACTACTACACACGTATTTCCAGAGACTGAGCATGGCTGTAATACACACACCACGCCATGTCACAGAAACACTGACATGAAGATCGAGACAGACGCTGACAGTGTCGCTACTAGCAGCACCTCGTCCCGCTGCTGGTTCATGTGACTGCCACTCAAACAGGCCGTTAACGGAACAGGTGTGTGTGTGTGTGTGTGTGTGTGTGTGTGTGTGTGTGTGTGTGTGTGTGTGTGTGTGTGTGTGTGTGTGTGTGTGTGTGTTTGTTTGGTGGAGGGGAATTATTTGAATAATTGTCGAATAGATGCCAATGATAACGAATATTATTTTGGCTTGAAATGCCCATCCCTAAGAGATGCACTAACATCACACTGTCATCCTCTGTAACTGAATGAATAAGTTCAGCGTGCTGTCAGTAAACATCAAGTGTAACTCATCTCTCGTCATGATGATACACTGCTGCTCAGATATATTTGAATACAGATGCGTCTTCGAGCAGTCCTCTGTAAGTTGTGACAGCATTACCATGAAGACAGATACATGCATCCTTAACAGAAAGCTGCAGAGATGTCAGGAGACATTGATTTTGACTTTAATTGAGACACTTAGAGCGAGAAATGCCGATTCAAATCCAGATGCGTATCACTTCTCCAAACACAACAAAAGCTTTGGGTTTTTTTGCGGGGAGTTTCACTTAAGAGCTGACAAGTAGTAGAGACACTCTAATTACCTCAACACCGAGTCACATTTATTTAATAAGCATTTCCCATCACTCATCTGCTGCAGAGAAACTCTCCCCGAGTCACTCTTTGTGTTTCAGCACAAAATAAGAGCTTCCCCCCAGACTGTCACTTCTCAAAAAGAGCTGTACCTGTCAGCTCTAAAGCTAGCCATTAAATCATCGACAGCCGCTGTCACAATCCCTCCGCTACAGCACTACCTTGATACACCGGTGCCCAAAATGATCCATTATCAGCTGGCTCTTTCCCCACACCGAGCTTTCAAGTGGCAGCCTCTCATGAATATATCCAACCCGCCGACAGTCACAGTGGTGACAGCTGTAGCCGTACCCCTGGGCTTTGCTTTTGACTCTGCGGCAGAGTTTTGTAGTGCAATCCAAGAAAAGTCTGTGGACAGACTGAACCGGGTAAACAAGAGGATCTGACAGTCTTTCTCGCCGGTCCGTCCTGATGAAAAACATATGCTGCTGTTAGACAGACGGCCAGACTCTGGGGTCACAGAGAGACAGGGTGTTGATGTCGGGTAAAAGCACTGATAGAGCATCACCAAGACGATATGCATGAACTGATTTAACTAATGATAACAAGGTATCATCTCTGCTGACGGGACGGTGATCAAGGTGTCCCCCTTTGATTACACAAGCACAGAAATATCAGGTAACACCTCCATACTGATTCAGCTCTGCAGCCCGTTTATAACGCTGACTTATTAAAAGTGTTTACACTACAACAACAACACCTGTGTGGAAACCCATCTGGTTTAACATCTGGGGATGACTGCACAGAGATTTAGGATCTAATGACTGTGATGAATTATAGACGTATACAAACTGCTGCTCATGTGTTTCAGTCCAACTGAGAAATATCAAACTTTTTTAACAGCTTTATTAGAGCTGCACCCACTGTTCCATCAATCACATCAGACACATTAGGAGGTTGATCGTTCATTTTTAGAATCCACTGGATCACAAAACCTCAGAGCCATGTCAAACGACTCCCCTGAAGCTTTACCAAACAGCACCAGAAAGAGAGATACATCACATGAACCTGCTGTATTCAGTGTTTCCTGGCCTTAATCAGCAGGCTGCTTGGTTTGCAGGAGGAGACCCCCGTGAATAATTCAGCACATCGTGAACGATGAACACTGAAGGGTCATTTGGAGACTCAGTGCACAGTGTACATTGTGTTGCTGTGCTCAGTGATGGAGCTAACACTGTAGACTGACAGACATTGAGTCGTGAGACCTGAAGATTACAATCATCAGCTGTCAGAGGCAGCCTTAACCACAACTACATCCCATGTGAAACTGTTATTCATGTTTATTTGGACACAAACAGTGAGTCAGCGCAGTCACTATATATATATATATATATATATATATATATATATATATATATATATATATATATATATATATATATATTCTCTATACCAGGACACACAGAGTCCATGTATCCCACAGCTCCATCAGACAGAGGAAGCTGCTTTGAAGCACTGAATGACAGGATGGATGCGCCCCATGTCTCTGGATGAAGAGGATGCTGGGAGGAAGCTGCCTCTTCTGCAGTCAGTGTTTGATGAAGACATTTTGACACAAGATGTGAATTTATGCACATCACTCTTTTTTTAATCCTCTGACAGAGCCAGGAAGGAAACGTCTCCTCTTGGACGGCTGAGTCATTATGTTTCCAAATTCTGTGCACGCAACACAAAATACTCCAGCTGCAGTCTGCAATTAGCATCCGAGTTAGCATTTCACTGCCTACAACAGCCTCCACATGGCTCCTCTTACTCCGTGTGTAATTCACTAATGTGAGCGGTGATGGAGGGGTCAGCCCTCCTGAAACCACTGGGACTAATGTTGGGGGCCATCCATCTGTCTACAGCCTGAGGCGGGGGCTCAGGCTGGATTGTGTCGGGGGCCCTCCAGCGCTCACACTTGAGACCTTTAAGCAGAGGGGATGGCTGACTTGTCCTGTCAGCACCCACTGCTAAATAGAGTTCCTGCTCAGTGTAGTCTCTCTGATGGAGAAGTCTCTGACGCCTCATCAGAGGGTTTGGTTCGGCCCTCTGTGGCAGGAATGCACAATGTAGAAATCAAGAATCACCATGAGGAGAAGAGGAGCCCCCCCATGTTTTTCAGATGGAGTCTGAAGCTGTGAAAAACAGCCTGTGGCTACATGTGGAAGGGGAAGTGACGGGGCATGTTGTGTTTTTCATTTGCTACAGTTGGATGCATAAATAAGTTGTTAATTATGCATCATAAGGCGTCTTCAAACTGTTGTGTAATGAATATTTGGGACTCAGAGATTGTGTGGATATGAAATGAGTGTCTGTTCAGCTCAAATTCAGGAGTCAAAGTTTGTTAATTCTAACTTTAGTGAGCCAGGAGAAGTGTGAAAACAAAGACAGACAACAGAGCTTCAAACGGACGTCTCAGAGTGTGATCAGCGCGGCTCGTTGATGACAGGAAGAGGATGTTTAGTCCCTCACCCTGCCTTTCCCAGAGTCATTTTTCAGACGACGTAAATTAGGATTCACTTGTTCCAGGAGATGCAGCTCATTTCCATGTATCATAGCAAGGTTTGCAGAGCGATCGACAGCCTAATTGATCTGTGGAGAACAGATGGGCAGGCAGGTGGGGGGAGGGGGAAGGTGTTCACACTCTGCGTTTGAGTGTTTGTGACTACAAAGCTTTTCTGTCTCTGCTGAAAAAACAGACACATTGTCAATAAGCCAACAGAAAACAGGAGCTGTTTGTTGTCATGCTTGGCTGTTATGAGTCAACCAAAGTTAGTTACAAGGCAGTCGTACCTACAACCTTGAGCTGACTGTAACATAGAGACTGTTTAATAATTGCGTACCAGCCGCGTGAAGTATTGTCCTGGGGTTAACACTCTGAAGGTTAGTCCTTCTTTTAACATAAGCGCAAACACTCACACTAAAGATTACAGGTCAGACTGGAAGGTTCATACTAACACAATATGTTTAGAATTAAAGCTCTCTCACCTTGAATATCCTCACATCAACAGATCAGGTTAAACCGGTCCAGGCTTTGATTCCACTTTAAAACATGAGGCGAGCATGAGGACACTCAGAAGTCCTCAGTGAAACTGAATAAAGAGCTGATTGATTGAGTGCTTCTTCTACAGAAAAGGAATCCATGTCTATTACAATAAGACGCACATATTTTTCTCAAGAGAGCCAAAGATCTTTTCAGGTCGCTAGTAAACATAAACTGGTTATTTGCAGACATCCGGCCGCTGCTCTTCTAAATAATAACAGAGATCTATTGACACATGGCACATCATTACTACACCTTTTCCACGGAGGCAGTGTCAGGACCGGTTCGGAGCCGGTGTTCATTTGAGAACCAGGTTTTTGTGTTTCGACTGCGAGAGAATTGGCTCCCGGCCAGGAAAACAGGTTCCAGAGCACTGACACTTTGCTGGTCTAGAACCGTGAACCGAGGGGTGAGGTTTCCTGAGCAAAAAAACAAACCAAACAAGTTTCCGAAAATTTCCTGCAACCAAAAACTAACAAAGCCAAAGAGACAAAGTTCTCCTCAGGACTTCGTGTGATTACGAAAAGCCAGGAGCAACACCCAAGCGTGTTGCTCCACCCAAGCGTGTTGCTCCACCCAAGCATGTTGCTCCCGGGTGGTACGCTTGGTGGTACGCTTGCTGGAAAGTTCGCGCAAGCGCTGCTCGGAAAAGCTGTCACATAAAAGTGACGTCATAACGTTGCTCTTCCACGGGCTCGAGCGGCTGGAAAAACAAACGAACGCAGAGTTGGTATGCAAGTTGTACCAGCTCCAAACCAGTGCAAGCACCAGCCCGAAACTAGAACCAGGTTTGCGTTAGTCAAAAAAGGGTAAAAGTGACTCTACAAAGTATTAATTAAAGGCTGTTCCTCCTGCCAGATCTTCACCAACACAACGTTACTGATTCCTCAGGGCAAGCATTAGTCCTCCTCACACCAAAAACATAGTTAATTAAAGACATGTATGAGTTTAAAGGTCCATGGACCTGATACTAAAGCACATTAATGTCCTTCACTGGATTAACAGCCAGGTATTAATCTCATTTAAAGCCGCAAACAGGATAGACTGCGGAATCTGTGAAATAAAAGAACAGCTCCACTACAGCGCTCTCCCTCAGGGCGTCCTCTCTTTTGTTCATGCTGATCAAATCAAGTCAGAGAACAGGATGTATTCTGAGTGAATTGAACCTCTGACGTGTTAATACTTGGTCTGAGGATAGAAAGTCTGATATTTGTGAGTTTAAAGCGGCCGCAGTGTCGCAGACAGATTCAGCCCCAGCAGCAGATATAACTTCTGTCACACTGTCCCTGACTGGCTCTCCCTCCCACATCCTCTGCCGTGTCACCGCGGCTGACGGCGTGTCTGAAATACCTCATGTGAAAACGCTCATTAACCAAATAAAGGACGTTGAACAATGAGACGTCTTGGTGCTATTTCAACCCCGCCGCAGCCCACCACACTTCCCTCCCTGGAGGAAAAGGAGTTGTTGCTCAGGCTGTAATTACTGCAGCTTGGGTATGGAGGTTTGCTGCGGCCTGTTTGATCTGAGTCCTGCTCTGTTTAGGGACATTCATGAGACAACAAGGCAGCTGCCCGGCCTTCCACTCGCTTCAATAAGAGCATGGCAAACACAGGGCCCGGCTGACGAGCTGCCGGTGTTGACTGATGAAGACGGAGATGACGGACAGTAACAGCTCAGCCTGCAGGGTCGCCTTACTGACCAAACAGTGTGAAGAGTGGAGCCTGACACGTGACTCTGCTCCACATGAAGGGGCTCAGAGAGGATCACTTTAAGTTCTTCTTATAACACAAAGCTCATTTTTCTAACATAACTGTGCCTGTGCTGATCTGAAGCTCGGTTTAATCCAAGCAGCTCTGGATAAAAGTGTCACACTTTGACACAAATGCGTATTTAAATGTAAATGTTACGACTGCTGGCTAAAAACAGGGCAGGCTCTTTATTAAAAGTCACAGTTTGTTTGCTAAAGTGAAAATAAAGTCTCTTTAATCCAGCCTTTGTAGTCCCAGAAGAGCATCTGGAGTCACTGAAGGAGCACTTTCACAGATGCTGAGTTCGTATGCTGCCGGTTCATAGCCAATGTTTACAGCCTTGTAAAAGGAGCCTCAGCAGAGGGTCCGGGCCCCAAAGACACCACGCTGTCACAAACTATAACATCACACCCGCATCAAGAAAAAATGAGCTTTTGTACTTCACAGTCGGGGGTGTTTGTGTGGAGAGCACAAAGACATAGGTGAATAAGAGCTGTGGTGTACTGGTTGTAGTTGAGCGGGTGTTTATATGAGTTATGGAGGGAGGATCCGCGGATCAGAATCCAGACTCATTCAGGCCGGTTTTCACCATCCCAGAGGTGACTCAGCCTTTAAGGGACAGCCACAGACGTTGTTCTCATCGTGTTAGAGATCTCTACACAGAGAGGAGAATCAAACTGCTGCTGTTTCTCATTCTTTCTAGTGTTTATTGAAAGTTGGGTCTCACTCTTTTTCTGTTGTGAGAACATTTGAAAGGATTGTATAAATTTTGCAAAGCTCGGTGCCGGGTAAAGATGCTTTCTTTGCTCTGCAGAGTATGATAAGTGGGCCAGGACATCTGTGTTTCATGACAGCGTCAATTTGAACTCCTGTTGTCGCTACCCTTTAAAAGGAACTGTGTCTCCTATAGCAGGTTGTGTGGGTCCATGCTGCACTTCAGATGAAATTACAATAACTAGTTAAGCTCTGATTAATGCATTTATACACAAATCCTCTTTCTATATGATAAATATTCATATCTTTCTTATTTCATATCCTTTTCTTCTTTGTTGTGTATAATTTGTCATTACGTCTTAATGCTCAGATGCATATTATATGAACAGAAGCAGCTGCATACAGCACAATAGCCCAAGGCCATTCCCCCTCAGAGACAATACAGTGTCCTTCTCATCTTATCCTTTAGATACAATGTTAAAGCAACTTAAGCTGAAAGCACTGTATGGTAATGTTTGGATAGCCATTAACACGATCCTAAACGAGGACGAGAGGCAGCCTTGGAAATAAGAATCTGTGTATTATATGGAGGCTAAAGTCAAGGAAACCTTCTAGCATCAGCGTGTGTGAGCACATTATCCCTGTGCAACATAACCTACATCTACACAATACAAACACAGGAGTTCAACATCAACAAGCAGCAGCTGGGGAGGGCTTTTTCTCCATCAGAGAAGATATCATACATATTTTAGTAGGAGGAAATCAAACTCCCAACCCTGCCATGCTCACTTACACAGCCCTATGCATCAGGCTGCTTGTTTCACTCTGTGAGGAAGAGGAGGACTGATCCCCTCCTAATGGGTTTGTAATAATCGAGATAAATGAGCAGGCAGAAACACAACACAGAGTGTTTTCTGCTGGGAGCAGATGCTGGTGTGAATCTGAGGTCCCACGGGCCAGACACGCGGTAAAGCTGCATATGGGCAGCTCTTATGTCTGCTGGTTTAAGTGGCCTCTTAAATGACATCATCCAGCAGGATTAACCACGTACACAATCACTGACATACTATAGCACATGTTAGATTTACACACCCATCCTAGTATGAAAGTTACATTTGAAGTTACATGATGAGTTCTGTGGGTTAGGCTGCTGGATGTGTTTTTAATACATTTATACCTCCTTTTTTTTGGATGCGGGTTTGGATAAGAACATTTCAATCACAGGTCCTCTTATTTTTGATGTCATCTATGGGTCTACACATTGATTTGGTAAAAATAGGACACTAAGTAAGCTGTAAACTTTGCATGGTTAAATTTACAGTGGACGTTTTTCTTATGGGGGCCCCTTTAGAGCCTCCTCTGGGCTCTGAGAGTTCGTTAGGAGGACAGTGATGTGAATCATACAGGCTCCGTGTGCGCAAACACAGACCAGAGCAACCATGCCGATCAAACTCACCCTGTGCCAGAGTTGTGAGAGCAAATGAAAGCATAAAGAGAACCAAAGTGTGGCGGTACTCCATCATAGACTTCGGTTTCTCATGAGTAGACACTGTTCGTCACAGTTTGTGAGACAGGCTGTCCGTCCAGCAGCAGCAGCAGCAGCAGCGATGATAAATCCAAACAGAGAAATGTCTAAGGGATAAAATCTCTACAAACACCTCCAAACTCCACGGGCAGCATCTCAGCCGCTGTTGGATTCAATCAGAAATCCAAACAACCTCACAGACGAACTTTTTCCAGCCGCTCCAAGTCTGCGCCCGATTAATCCGAGGAGCGACCCGCAGGTGATGAGAGGAGCCGCGGCTGTGAGGGGCAGGACGCGCCCGGTCAGTCCTTACATTAAAATCACGCAGGAGAAAAAACACTCAGACCAGCTTCTCGTGACTGGAAAACAGTCCCAAAGTGTCTGCAGGCATCACGAAAAAAGGAAGGTCCACTTTGAGAAGCATGAAATCAAATGTGTTCTGTATCCACAGTTACTGCTCCCTCTGCTACCAGCGGTGAATTACTACAGCAGCCTCATCACACAACAACACGCTGGTGGAGCAGAGAACACGACATGGGCAAACTACACAGCAGGAGATATGGTACTTCCGGTGATATTTTCAAAATAAAATAAGGTTTCAAAGAGACTCAACACTATCGGATTCTTTTTTTACATGTTTTTTACGCCAATGACCAAAAGAAGAGGACCGTAATTTAATGAATATTAGGCTACGGTCCACAACCTGAACACATTCAACAGATAGCCTGGACGGATTAGTCGTGATCATAAATTGCTGTTGACCCCCCAGAAAGTCTCCCAAGGATCCACCTCTGAGAGCCAAATATTTCAAGGAAAAAAAACTGGTCAATTATTCCTCAGCTTAGTTTCCTCAAATGCTGTCAGCATTAGACATTTTTTCAGCCCATGATATTTTATTTCTTTGAGCAGAGGTGATTAAAATATTTTTCTAACATTACTGTGTAGTTGGATAAATTATGATAATTTATAGGCCTATTTGTTTCAAACTTTTCCTTTTTTCTTATATGTTAAACACGTTTTCAGAAACCCACATTATGGATGCTACTGTTTATAAAAGGCAGTAAATCATAAACTTTATACGAGTGTGGATATGTTTTTTTATTTTATTTTTTTACTGTAACGATTCAGTCGGTGTTATTTTCTTTTAGTACCGTTTCAATGTAACGAGGTTTATCGCTATGGTGGTTTATGCTGAAGGCTCAGTTAGCACACATCCGGTTTACTAGCGGTTTCTTTTATTTGACTTGACCATCACAGTGTCACTTAAAGGGCCAGCGCACTCTATAATGATGAACACGATAAGAAAGCCATGCAGGGACTTTCCTTCTTATCTTCATGATTATGTTTCTCTCTCTGACATAAACACAGCAGTGCTCACTACAGGATAAAGATCATTTAGAATTCTGTTTAAACGCTACAAAAACCTGTATGACAAATTACATAGATGTGGAAGCCTGCAGATTCTTGTGCACAGCATGAGCACAACACTGAGGTTTTAATTAGAGAAACAGTATGTTAGTTTTGGAGACATGCAGATCCTTATGAAATGTAAATAATAAATAAATCAGTGTATTACTGCACTACATGTTGCTGTAGCATCGTATTTATTTGAAAGCACTCTCATAGTGTGCAGAGGCTAGATGATCAGCTGGGTAATTTTCAAGTTACACAGACATATGAAAGTGGATTTAGCCACTGTGACCATGACGTTTTGAAGGCTCATGGTTCTTATTTTGGCCACTTTAAGCCATCTTAGTTTCTAAATTATAAAGGCTCATATCTGGTGAAAGGATGGGACAACATGGCTTTGACCTGTCAATCACAGGTAGCCACATCTGTTAGCATGCCCTTCTGTATTGTCTCTCAAAGTGCACCCAAGCAAATATTTACAAACTGAACATCATGCGGAAGTGGATGAAAATGATGCAGGTTTAAGCTAGAGACCATATAAGAAGATGGAGACCGCAACAGCTCCCCCAAAACATTTAGAGCTCCCCCTGCTGACTGGCTGCAGTATAGGTCATAAAGCCTGCCTCCTTCACGCTAACAGATGGAACATGGTTCAAACTATAAAATTAAAATACCGGATAAATACATTTTTCTCAAACATGGATTCTGTCAAAGCAATCAGTTCTTATCAAGCTCATTTATGTGCAAGTGTTCCTCTTTCTGAATATAAATTGGTTATCTGACTATGATTGACAGCTCTGTTGACCAATGAGGCTCCTGCAGCAATGTGTGCACCAAATTATTAGAGTAGAGGAGGACCGGTGTGAGGAAACACTAACATAAGAGTCATTGAAATTCCCATAACTGTGAGTGCATTCTTCAAACCTGCACCAGCATCT
The DNA here is from genome assembly GCF_009762535.1 of Notolabrus celidotus. Lineage (NCBI taxonomy): Eukaryota > Metazoa > Chordata > Actinopteri > Labriformes > Labridae > Notolabrus > Notolabrus celidotus. The sequence continues at coordinate 27,193,110 of NC_048276.1, forward strand.
GTTCTGCTGTGGATCGGACCTACATGAGGGCTGGACCCACGTGAGGGAGCTCTGACTCGTTATGTGACGTCAGTTCTGCTGCTGATACAGCCTGATAGTTACTGTGCATAAGATACGCCTCCCAAATACGTCACCAGTGAAATATGTCGTCAACTGAGACCTCACTTCTATACAGAGAGGATGGTAGCACGTCGTCCATCTTTGTATACAGTCACTGGTTAAAGTCACCTCTGTGTTGGCTTTACTTTTTAAGGTGTCACCCACCATTTAGATGTTCAACAAGCTTTTCATGTTTAACAGCAAAAACCTTAAAGAGACATGAATCACTAAAGTTTGACCTTCATCCGAAGCTTTATAAGTTTTTGATCTTGGAGTCATTAGGAGTGTGAACCATACTTAGCATATACACAGTTTCCTGGAAATGTTTCATGTGTCTGAGGGCATCTGAGGCCCTTTTTAATCTGCAGATTGGACTTGGATTGAACCCATTTAGCAGAAACCTTTCTTTTATTGGAGTCAAATTATCCAATGTGGTGCAAATGTCAACATTTATCTGAAAGCTGAAATCAAACCAGGGGGGCATAAATAATGCTGGCAGAGATTTGAGTCCAAATGCAAATTTGTCTTACATGTGAAGACCTTTGATCGTGCCGACTGAGGTGCTGTGTGTACAAATCAAGAGATGGAAATGACTCAGGCACTGAGACACACAAACAAACATCACACACCACTGCAAAATGTCACTATTTATCTGAGTGCTGGCTTCGCCTGCACTTGATGGGAAGCGAAAAGCAATATTACATGTGCCAGGAGATACGGCAAACTGCAGCCAATGAGACTTGACATACTGAGAGCCTGGGTTCTGCAATGAAGCAATAAGGAATGATTGGGCAGAGTGGGGCTGAATAAATATTAGGGGTCAGGCAGACCTGGTAAACACACAGCCCTTGACATTTATAGAAATGCATTGGATGGTGGTTCGCGTCGAGCTGTGCATACTGAGATGAGCTTGTACACGTTCTGTCACAGAGGTTTTAATATTAAAGGGAATATTTCCACGTCACTAGAGTCACACAGGCTGCTGTCGAGGGCTGAGTAAAAAAACTCTCCCTTTTGGGGAGCACAGAGAATAGAGCAGAGCTTAAACACCCCTGATATTTCTGTCATGTTTTATGCATGTACATGTTTAATTTAATTGCAGAAACTGATTAATTGAGCATCGCTCTGTGATTGAATAAAACATGATGAGGCCCTTCACTAAACGCATTTCCGCTCGTCTGTGACTGATGCTGCTACTTTGGAGCCTTCGTCAAACATTTGGCCGAGCTGTCAGAGGAATCAAGCACTCCATGAATTTAGACTAATTATCCACATTAGGTGGAGAATTACAAAGGCAGCCCATCAGTGATGTTTGCTGCTGTTTCTGCACACTGGCAGCTGAGCCATACATCATAACGTGATACCCGCTGCACACACACAGAGGCACAGATATATGGGGTGATTTTTACTTTAATTTGAATGTATCGTAGAGGTCTTCAGAGGCAGCTTACGGGAAATGTCGGCATTAAAACACTGTGAAAAGACAGCCTGTGATCTAGAGTCAGATTTGTCTGGAAGGGTTGGGGAGTGTATTGTCTCATCTTTTTTGATCAGTGTTTGAAATAACCGCTAGATTATATCAAACCGGAACATGTCTCTATCAGAGAAGTGAGAAGATCATGTTTCTACTACAAACATGACACAAAATAATTCTTATCCAATCGATCAATCTGTTTCACGGCTGAGATTAAAAATGCTGAAGTCAAGACATATTATGGTTTTCAGCAGAAACTTGTTTTCCTTACATAATGCATTGGGCCAGCTGGGGTTGTGTTCATAAATAAAGAACTGACTTTAAGTGAATTGAGACTATGATGTATGCCTGACCTCTTCATTGCTTAATTCTGTATGCCGAGCCTGTGCTGCCACGACAAGCAATCCCATTATTCCAAACAATTCAGAGTTGATTAAATGCTTTCATAATAAAGAAAGCGTCACATCAATTGTCCAAGTTTCCTCAAATACTAAACTTTATCAGAGGAGGAGGAATGAGCGGCTCAGTGTCATTTGGAGAGATTACCCCAATCACACTTTGCGTGTCAGCTCCCAAATTATTAAAGAAGAGTGAGAGGATGCAAAAGAGTTATTAATTCAAGTTGTTCCCAGTTGGTAGAAATGCTCTGTCATTTTCCACTTGGATAATGTTTCGCAGGCAAACACAACAGTACTGCATTATCATAATAAAACAAAGAGCTGAAGAGTAACAGCATCAGCATGACCAGAACCTCTTTCCTGAAGCATGTTTTTTCTGTTTGCTAAAACGATGTTCCTTTTACCAGCATTTATAGTTTAAGATCTCTAAACATTTAACACTTCAAAAAACTTTTCAAGCACATTTGGTTCCCATAAACATCATGTTGTCAGACATTTTAAATTTAAACTGAGCTCTTCAGGGACTACTCAAAGGATAACACTGCATATGGCAGTCTTATGACTGACGCAAACTACTGGGACATTTCTGTACCCAGTTTAGCCCTGAAATATAGAACACATAGAGACCAGTGGCCGGTTGCACCAGCTCTGCATAAGTTGTGTCCTAAGTCAGAGTGTATCCATCTCTAATCCATACGTTGAAACTAGTTAGTATCTTAAGTTGTGTCATTGTTGGGTTGCACCACAGAGACTTAAGGTTCATCTTAACTGATAGACTATAAAGTCCAGTGTAATCAAAACGTTGTTACACATATGACGTTTTCATTCACTTTGGCAAATCAGTGAAAAGCTTTTATCTCAATGAGTTAGCCACATTGCTTCTAAACAAGCTAATGGCTAATCATAACTGCTGCAACTCCCAGCATCACAAAGTTGTATAAAATATGACAAAGCATGTTAATACGGTGATAATTATCTATCATGTAAAATAACACCAGTGACATTGAGGGGTGAAATCATAAACTACAACATACTGTATATCAATATAAGGGCACTCTAGTAGTGTGCAGATTGTAATTATCTCTGCTTGTGAGAAATGAAAGTGTGAGTTCAGAATAGAGTGATCATACATTTTTTATTCAAGTAATCTATCATTTTCCATCACATCAGCTGGTAAAACTCTGCTTCTTTGCATCCTAAATTAGAAATTAAGTTCAAACTAGGCTACGTTTGAATTCATGCACATCTGATGCAATCCAGTGTAGCTCCTCCAATAATAACTCTTCTAAACTTGTATAAAAATATTACATCTACAAAATCATCTTAATTGAAAATAGTCGTAACTGACAGGATTAATGTTGTGTAATGTTAGTGGTAAAAACCCTCAGCATAAATGAACAAAGCAACCATCACGCAATTTATAGTAAAGAGGAAATGTGGACCACTTGTGACCCAACCCCGAGCCTCAGATCTCTCGGACAGGGTCCTCTTGTTCACCCAACAAAGTCCTTTTGTCTCCTAGGTATATACTGGTCTGACCACAAATACATGGCCAACATGCTTCATCAGAAACACCTCCTTCCTGAGCATAAATCACCATTAACATGAATGAGCAGCAGCGATGGCAGCTCTGATATTGCTGGGAGTAATCATGCAGTAATTTTGCATGCTTACAATTAGAGCTGAGAAAATTGAAGGAGGAAAGTCCCACAGATATGTGCGCCCATGGCTGTAGATTTAAAGATTAGCTTTAGCTGAAATCAATCTAAGAACACTGTTTGTTTATGTTTGCACCGACTCTGAGCTCTGATCAACCCTCAAACCTGTCCGTCTGTAAAGCAGCTTTAAAATCCCTGCATAGCTGACCAAGAGGCAATTATATGTTTACAGCTGCTGCAACACTCCTGCTGAAGGAGTATTGTTAAGATAGCATCAGCAGCGCATGCAGCTGAATGCATGTGTCCCTATATCTGATGATACAGCAGAGAGAGGATAATTACTCATTAGGCTGACCTATTCATGATGAAATCATGAGCACCGTTTCTTAGAAATACCATTAAATACATATCACCTGTATCTATAGCCCAGCACTGAAACATATTCCAGTTTCCCCTGCCCCATTACGAGTAATGAGAGCCCTGTATGTCTGCACCTTCTCTGACCCACAGCTGGTAATGGGAGGACGGCCCCTTTAAGACGCTCCACTGAATGAATTCTATTATAGATTAATTGATTAAGAGGGTGGCGCAGCGAGATGACAATATATCTCTTTATTGATCTGCCTCTCAATGAGATTGGCTGTTACCCAGCTTCCCTGAGGGACCAGGGGAGAGAGAGAGAGAGAGAGAGAGAGAGAGAGAGAGAGAGAGGGAGGAAGAAATGAGAGAGGGAGAAGGTAAAGCCAGAGCTGCTTTTAAGGGGCAAACTAATTTCCTGTTTCTCCTGCTGGCTTCTCTCTGCTTGGATTCAGTCCCGCAGAGTGTGAGTGTGAAGCAATAAGAGCGGTCCAGTGTGCTGCAATCAGCCTGGAGTTCACTTTCACATACATCATCTCATTTCTCTCCTCTGGTCTCATTATATAAGAATCCACCACTCCTGCTCTCCCTCTGTCAGCTAGACCTCTTTGTCTTACCCGTTCCTCCATAATGAGGGGCCCCCTATTAATTTTGGGGCTGTGAAGCGAGACGTGCCCTCTGTTCCCCCCACGCTCACTGAAAATCTAGGCATTGATAAGGCTGTATGAAGATGGAGTGTGCTGGTGATGCTGCCGTCTGTTTGCCACCTCACACCGGAGCAGGAGGGCAGATTGGAGTGTCAAAGAGGACGTTAACCTCTTGTCTCTCTTTTGGGGTTTCACCATTCAACTGGTTTCATACTCTGATTGTATTCTGTAATGAGTGGGGATTACGTTTGGCACGCACACAGTGAGCTGTATGGATCTGTCTCCGAAGACAGCATTGAGTGGGCTGCCAATAATGGAAACAGCTTCAGGAGAGGAACTGATCCCAGAGATGAGAACGGTTACTGTGAGTGTCTAACAACAATATTACACCGCATGTCTTGGCTGTCCTTTGAGTTTTCAAGATGATGAGCAGCTGAGTGAATCCTGGATGGTTTCATAGGCACAGAGCCAGAGGACAGCCAAGGTACACCTTGGGAAACATTACTTTAATGGTGTCTCTACTCTCTTTATTCACAGAAAGAAAAGGCGTCCATGTCTCCTCTGACATTACGCTCAGGACGCTCACTAATTTCATAACCTCATATTCCAGGGTGTAAGCTTTAGAAATCAGACTGATCATTTTTCTTTGATCGATTTATGATTCTCAGCAGCTGAAGAAACCAGTGGAAGGGGTTCAGAGGAACATGGAACCATACTATATAAATATGGAAACCAGTCAGATACCTTCAGTCAGCAGCTTCAAACACTAGAGTTAGCTCTCAATCACTTCCTGGCTGATATACCTGTTTGATATTGTTTCCTGGCACAACAGAAACATGGGACTCATCTCAAATTAAAAAATATATCAATTCTTTAACCCTGTAAGTGAAACACACTTGACCCATCCTTAACCAGCACAGAGAGCATATACTGGGACCTGGTTGAGGGCTCATGCCAGCTATAGGAAACTGGTCTTTTTGAATCTCACCACCTGTTCTCTCTTCAGCTGCAGATCTTTGGAAAGATGGTGAAATGATTCAGGTGTGTTTCAGAGTGGTCATGTGACATCCAACTTCTAAACACATCAGTGCTGCAATTTACCAACCTCCGGTCTTAAAATATGAAGTCCATGCGGAAGTGTTAGAAACATCCATTCATAAAAGATGATCTTTGCAGTAATTATAAACATGTTTACAGCCTAGTTCAAAACGGTATAGGTCTGATAGCTCATCTCTCTATCGACACACACTGGGGGGGCACCCAGTAGCTGTTAGCAAAGAAACAGATAGGTGACGTCATTGATACTAAGTCCTTTTATTATACAGTCTACGGCTCTGACATGCTGCCATCTGAAGGTGGGATATTTACGCCCTGTTACTCCTGGTCAAGCAGTGTGTAACACACTGACACTGAGGTGTAATTGGAGGTTAAACCGGTTCTGCTCCTGATTGTCCCTCAGAGGTAGTAACAGATGCCAGACTCTGTGTCTACAAGTCATGCCTCTCACACTTCCGCGACACTGTTATATAATGAAATCACACACTGGGATGCCAACGTGTCAGTGCAGAGCGAGGTGATGGCCTAACTCGGTTATGAGGCTGTTGCAGGGTTGCATGTGTCAGAGGCTTAAACCTTCAGCATGGTGTCACATGAAAATGGACGCCAATTATTAGCCCTGGTCTTTTCATGAAGCTTCTTCCAGAAGTCCTGCTGCAGAACTCATAACAAGAATATTCAACTTGTCAATGTTTAGTAAATAAATATACTTTGTTATTTTAAAACATGAAAATAAAGGTAGTGAGCTTACAACACAGATTGGTAACTTCAGTTAGTTCAATCAATTCAACTCTTACAGATAGTTTCTCATTGGGATTCCACTGTGATGTTAGATGCAGGTCTTCGGTGTACTGTGTCACATGACTTCCTTGAGGCTTCGGTTTTGAAGCTATGCAATATTCTTCCACCTAAATTCTTAAAAAACTTGCTGACTGACATGAAAGAAGGCAAAAACAGCTGAGAGGCCATGTGAGTCTGTGAGACACAAGAGACCAGAAGAACAGCTTTCTTACCAATATTATGTTTACTACTTAACATACTCACTCATGCATTTTAAGATGATCTTTCTGGGCTCACTATCTTCAGACACAATGCTCTGTAACACATTAAAGAAGTATCATGACTCAGCTGTTTGTTAAGTTGTCTTCGTTGTCTGCCGACGTTGTCCCCTGTGTGTCTCCATCTCTCACACCCAGCTGGCACTGTAGCAGTGAGTGACAGCTAGCCTCAGTCATGAGGGGAACACTCACTTGACAGAGAAGTGGTGTGCCGTCCACTGTTGTAAGGAATACTGATTACTACTAGAGGGGACTTTCAATTATTTAGATTTTGGGTTGTGTGTTATTGGTTTCTTTACTATAATATAGAGGGTGGTCCTGGGTGACTAAGTGAAAGGAAATTCACATGAAAGCTAGCGGACCAGTGTGAAGGTAAGACAAGGCTCAGAAAACAGTGAAAATTGAGCATGGCTAAACACAGCCACAGGTACGGTGGTGACAGGCCGTGTTATCTGAGTAGACTGAGCAGGATCACAGTGTCTGCAGGTAACGATGTTTGAAGTACTGTGACATTAGCAGAGCTAGCTCCACCAGCCTTCAATCTCCTTGCAGGGTAACGTCTTCATGCTTGTGCTGGTTACTCAATGCTCTGGTCGAGTGGTTATATGTCAGTTTAAGCAGACACAGCATACAAACATATCTCCATTTACTAGATCAACATTCTAGTGTTGTAGTACTCGAGACCGGTCTTGGTCTCGTCCTCGTAATCAAAAGCAATTTTACTCTGCCTTGTCTCTGTCTCTGACTGGGCGGACTCCGTATCTTATATCAAGACCGGTCGAGACCACCACTGATGCACTCTGTGTCCCTTACTGTGATGAGAGAGAACCTCCCTCCCTTCTCAATTAATTCATTTTTTCCTTACCTGTTACGGCCGCGACTATCGCGGTGCTACGGTGAGTGACACGCCCCCTGTACTTGTGCATTAATGAATGGAGACAGATGACAGGAGGAGAGACAGTGTGTGCCCGTGACCAGAGATGTCTGCTCAGACGTTTGATAAAGCAATAAATAGACATTCAATAAAAAACTCTGGAGGCACACTGAGAGAAGGGCACAGCTAAATACCTTGCCCCAGTCAACACTTATAACCCATCAGAAAAAGCACCACACATATTAGAAAATAGAAAATGTACACAACTAATGAGAAAAAGAAGCTTGACAAAATAATCCTGCTCATCAACCGCTACGACGTCCTACCTGGCCTCAGATCCCAGGCAAAAGAAAAAAAATTGTTTTAACTCTAATCTAAATCAAAACTTAAACTAACGACGACCAAAACGAAACTTAAGGAGTCAAAAGTCTCTCGGCGGGTATCAAAAGAAAGGCAACAAAGACAAAACCAAACCCTGTTTGTTGCTTTCAATTGTATTTAAAGCAAACTTAAATAAAATAAAAAGAAGTCTTTTATCTTGTTAACTTGTAATGATTGTTCATTTATATATATGGTCTTGGTCATGTCTCTGTCACGCCCTGCATTGGTCTTGGTCTTGATCCCAAAATGTCTTGGTCTTGTCTTGGTCTCGGTGAACTCTGGTCTCGGACATGTCTTGGTCTTGGTTAATGTGGTCTTGACTAAAACACTACAACATACTGACAAACCAAGCTGCGCTACAACATCTACTGCATGCAGGGAGCAGGGAGAGCATGCCCATTATCTGAAGCTACAGCTAGTGGCAGGAGGCTGCACTACCTCCTACAATATTTATCCAGCATTTCCAGCCTGCAGGAAGAAGAATCTCAAAAATAGTTTAACGTAATTCAGGCTCAGACTAGCAATGGTGACAATGTTTAAACATGGAACCGACTAATCTTGCACATCCCTGACATACACAGTGCCAAATATGACATTTTCGGAAGCTGTTGTGGATTTGAATACCTGTGGCTCTAAAGGCAGCCCTCTGTGAATAAACTATTTTAATGCAATAAATAACAATGCCCTCAGCATATTGAAAACCTTAGCATCAGTGCTTTTTCTGTCCCTCTTTCCTTCAGCATTCCTGTATTCCAGAAAATAAGTCTTCATAGTCGCAGCAGCTAACTGCAGGCTTGAATGGCTCCTGTCACACACCATGAAAGGTTGTATGAACGGCCATGGCTGCCTGTTAACATCAGGTGAGAGCAGGAGGGAGCTGGTCTGCAGAGGGGAGACAATTTTGTTCAGGCTCTCAGCAGCTTTGTCTGAGTGTGTGTCCGAGGGGAGGGGGGTGTAATTGCTGCTGCCACTCCTCCTCCCCTGAGCCCGGCGCAGACTGGGAGAATTGGAAGGGCCATTTCATCTGAGAGGAAACGAACGGATGGCATCTCTGTGGGGTGGGGAAGCCGAGGAAGCTAAATTACAGAGCAGCACGGTGGTGTACTCTGACCCTCTGTCCTGACACCACTCAGAACTGAGAAGAAGGCTATTTTCAACAAGATGCACCTCTTCTGCCAGAAACTACATGGGGTGGACACAATTACACTATTTCCTTTACTACACCAGGCAATCCAATACAACAGAAATGCAGTAAACACTACCTGTGTGAGGATTATAACATAACAGTCATAGGTTAGATGTAATTATTCATCAGTTTTATTTACATTGAGACCTGCTGTCAAAGAGTACATCATTTCAAACTATGAGGAAACTATTACTGCATGTGGAGGCTGATTTGTTATTAAAATATTGACACCATAGGTGCATCACCTTCAAACATGATCACATTTGAATCCATTTAAAGCCGAAAATTAATAGAAAAAAAATGTAAATGTGTTTTTTCTAATTATTGTCAATTAAGATATTTTCTTTTCTAAAGCCAGACTTGGGCCTTGACATTGGCTGTTTTCGAAACAGCCGCCTACATACTACCTACTAATGTAGTAGTCAGTAGGTACTGCCTACTACATACTGCGCTTAAATTCAGTCTGTAGTATGACTGATCTGTTCGATCTGTGTTGCAGTACGTTGAGCCAGACGTCACTGAATTTCAGGTTTCGAAATGTGGAAGTAAACAACGGCCAAGCTGATAGCAAAACTGCTTCTTTAGCATCATTTATGATTTAAAAAGTTGGGAAGTAGTTTATATGGAATTTGATCATTTTCACAGCACATAAAAACTGAGTTCCCCCGTCAAAAAAAGAAGAGTAAAGAAAAAGCGGAACGAGTGCTGTGCATTGTGGGAAACAGTACACGAGGCAGACTGGTCCGATGCAAACTGTGAAATTTTCCAGAATCAGTAGACATCCAGGAGAATACTGCAGATTTTGCTCTTATTCACTTACTACATACTGAATTTTGGCCAAATCAGTACGTACTGCTAGTATAGTTGGCGGTTTTGAACAGACAGTGTTTTTCCTCACATTAGTCTTGAAAATGGGAGGTTGTCTTTAATCAGGGTGCTCCTACATTCAGGCCAATATGGTACTGAAGCAACTGTGCAATGCATTAGAGGAATAGCATGTGGAAGCTGTTTACTCCCAGTGTTTGCTAGGCTGCAGGACATTTATTGATGGCCCTCGGGGTTGATGACTGCAGTGGTCTATGTTTAGATGCAGGACTTAAATGTAGTTCTACAGATGACCGTTCCTCAGCAGAAAGCTAACCCTACATTGTTTAGCACAGCATTCAAAGCTATGTGTCTGTGCTAATTGCAAACTGTGACAAGGACAGCATATCACTTTGTAATCTATTATTCTGATTATTCAGGTTGTGTTTCTGCCTCCTCCTCCGGTTCTGGCTCAGACGACTGAAACACTGGTTGTTACGTGTGTTATCACTGTGCAGATGAGCCAGGAAGCTGTCTCTCCAAACAAGATGTGCCGTGCCCACATGGTCCCTGGGACCTGGTCTGCAGCAAACGGTTTTGCAGACTAGGTTTTGTTATGAAGAGGAACCTTTATTTCCACTGTCACGGGGCTTTCAACATCATCAGAACTGTGTTTCACTATCACAAGCCACATTTCCAGAGACTTAAAAAAGTGGTATTCAAACCCTGTTTTTCTGTGAAGTGATCTACAGCAGACTTACTGCCTTCTCTGAGACGCTGCATGAAATATGAAAACGACCATGAAGAAAGCTTCAGAGATTGAAACGGAGAGAGGAGTCTGTAGCTTGATCTCATTCACTGTTTCTACTCTTTGTTTCATCATCCCTACGTTCAGGGAGAAATCATCACACACACACACACACACAGACACACACACACACAGACACACACACACACAGACACACACACACACACACACACACACACACACACACACACACACACACACACACACAAGGACCAGTCAATACTATGTTTTACACACTGATTGCAAACAGAAAATGCCAGCAGCCTTTGTCTCCTGTATTGAATCTGACCCCGTCTCATTGGACTCCTGCTGAGAGGTAAGCTAATATTCTGTTATTACTTTAGCTGTGCTCGATGCAAAACAGCCCATTATACTTCAGGACAGGCCTGTTGTGTCTGGCAAATTGGAAATGGAAAGTAATTACACCATAAATGTACACAGCCAGCTCATTTGTAGGATTGAAAATGGATCTAATAAAGCAGAATTATACTCACAAAGAGATGTTCTCATTTGAACAGGAGACGGCTGTAAATAGTGAGGCACTGACTGTGGGTATGAAACCACAGGGTTCTTTAATCCTTTATATAACAGCATCAACACCTTACATGTGAAAATGACCATTGTGGGCTGAAAAGCAGTTGAGAGTCCTCAGATCTTATCCATCATCAGGAGGAAATGCCAGTGCACTTTAGGCCCATTTGGCCTCAGATCGCAGACAGCTGCTCGGCTGTTTAACTACATCTCGAGGATGAAATTTCAAACATAACCTTTGTAGGTTCATTCTCCAGGCGGGTGGAAGTTTCTGCACTTTGCCATGTACTCTTAGATTTAAGTTAAAGGTTTTCAACACTTGGCTGCAAGAAATGTGCACTGTGTGTGTCACTATGAAATACATCAGCTGATCAATATTTTGATTTACAGGTTTGTGCCCTTTTTGGGTTAGGTTTAGGTTGACTTAAACCAAACCTCACAGCCTTCTTGTTTCTGGTTTTAACCTTCAAATTAAATTATATGTCACAGACATGGGACAGTAGAGGATCTCTGGGTATCTGATTTGCAGGTATAGCACGTACAATATATGTGTAGAAGGTGTGCAACAGGGGAGACATTTGGCTTGGGTAGCATTTAAAGGATCAGGGTGTAAGATGTAGTGGTATATAAGCAGTGTTTGGTTTGCTCATGCTGTGCTGCTGTTAAAAACAACACGTAAGGACGAAGCAGCTCATTATGAAGCTACAAACAGCTTATCCCACAGGTTGAATACAATCGTTTTGTAATTGTTATTTACAGGTAATAAAACATCATTATAAAGTCAATGGCCAAAATGTTGCTCATGTTCTAGCATTAAAATCTGCATCAGATAGCCTCAGATATACAGGCTTCAGAAGCTTCTTATGGTGATAGTCAGATAGGCCTGGTGTTGTGCTGCTCCTGCACTCACACTGGCTCAGTATAGTAGAGAGAATATGGTATGAGGAGGGTTTTTAAGGACAAAATAATGTAGCAGGATGTGCAGTGATGAAAAGATGTGATGTGAGCTCACAATGTGACCGGCTTGAATCTGAGCCTCCAAAAACACTACATGTTATTGTTATAATATGTTTTTAATAATATAGTGATGAGTTTAAATCGTTCAGGCAGACATTTACATGTAAATGCCCTTAACCAGGACTTCCACCAGATCTGTGTCTGGTCTGTCTCCAACCGCTGTGGTCCAGAGCAGGACAGAGTGTTTTATTCTGAAAATCAACCAGATGTTTTAATTTGTTTTGGTGCCTGACTTCCTGTCCCACTCTATCTAAATCTGTTGAAATGTATGCTTCGTGCTTCGGCATCTGGCAAAAATAGAAGTATCTGATCCGGAGGGCTCCAACCTGCCGGATCAGAGACGCAGCCGGAACACAACAGAGCGGATCCAGTGGGAGCATTGACTAGAATAGAAACCTATCAGATCCAGTGCCATGACGCACTGGAGATCCGGTGGAAGTTGGCCGTAAGATTGCTTGGGACTACTAATGTGGAGTATACCTTTGAGAAGTCTTACAAACTTGTCTCATAAACATTAACATTACGGATTTAGGGTTTTACAAAGAATGTAAAACTGCAAACTCTGTAGAGAACAGAGGTACTTTTTGCTTAATTGGCATTAATATGTTTGCTCCTAGCTTAGCTTTGTCTGGATTTCTGCACCAACAAGGTCAAGCATTCACTGAAACGTTGCTTTTGTGTTCCTTCAATGTCGTCCTTTTCTATGAGTGAGAAGCAGAATTCACCAAACGTTGTGTTGGTCCACTAACAGGGAACATACAGGTTAGTTTTATTCTACTGATGATGTGTTCTGTCTATAATCCTGCTCAGTACGAGAGGAACAGACATTTCAGACAATCAGTATGTGTGCTTCTGCCTCTGTGTCAAAATCCCACCTGTACACCATAACACGCAGGATCTTTGGCGTCATAAAGATACTGTTTTTAAACTAAATTACACACCTGTAACTAAATGTAGCAGAATTAAAGTGCTTAACTTTACATGTGTAAACTCAGTAAGGAGTCAGAGCTCTGTAGACACAGGTACAAGGATCCTTCTCTGGCACTTTCAGAAAGGTAAAGGCTCCTTTGTGTTGTTCTCCACACTGGCCTTTACTCTGCAGGAGTAGATTTATCAAATTTAAGAGCCTCAGAGAAAAGGTCAAAATAAAGTCCCTGTCATCTGTAGCATGGTTCAAACCCGAGTCTAAGAGGTCTGAAGAAGCAGGAAGAGGGATTCGTGCTATACGATCAAGACCTTGAGCTTGTTGCACTTTCATAAAATGAACAAACAGCAGCAGAGAAAATTGTCATCTCTCGACAATCCTGCTCAACAGAGTCTGAATAAGCCTGAAGATGCCCCAAGGGGCATTCTCTCCTTGCACAGATCTTATTCCTCTGCCTCTCGGTGCTCTCCTCCCCTGTCTGCAGAGCGCTGTAAAGAGTCCGGTGAGAAGTGGCTCAGGTTTTCCTCCTCAGCCCTCTTCACGGGCTGTCAGGGTTAAGCCTCACTACCTCGAGGGGAAAATGTGAAAAGATGGGCGAGAGCCAAGTCCAAACACTTGCAGAGGTCGGGGAGAGGGGCGAGAAACATTCCACAAGGCTTAGTTACAACCAGAAAAGAGAGAGAGAGAGATACCTGAGATACCTGGGGCCAGAGGGACACAGATCAATGTCAACGAGAGCAGTGCAACTCTGAGTAAACCTTGACCGCCTTTGTAAACAGAGGAGGAAGGAGAGAGGCAGCTGTATACCAGATACAGTCTCTGCCCCTCTTTATTCAATCTGAGCCATGTCTCAGTCCTTTCAAACGTCGAAAAAAAGTTATGTTTCATATCAGAGCGAGGCAATAAAACAAAAAACAACACACTCATGTTTGTTTCTGTGTCGATCAATATTACACCAGCACAGTATAAAACTTAATAACGCTCAATAAAGTGTAAATCTATAATGTTAAAATATAAAGTTGTCTATCACACTGTTTTAATGCTTCAACATGTACATGACATCAGGAGGGGCTGCGTGCTGAGCAAGTGGCAACCTCCAGTCTAAAAATATGAGTCCATTGCGGAAGTGTTAAAAACCACATACACATGAATGGGAAAAAGAAGATCTTTACAGCAGAAATAAACATGTTCACAGCCTGGTAAAAAAGACGAGTGTAGTCTGGATAGCTCATTTCTCGATCTGCTCTCACTGTAGGGGGGTGAATTTTTTTCTAACGTGGCAATTTCGAAGATATTGAGATTACGATTCTTCCAATGAGAGGCACAGCTGACTGCGAGAAACCTGTGGCTGTTGGCTAAGAGGCTCAAAGCCTGCCTCTTTACATCACAATCGCTTGACAGCATCAAAATGTGGCTGCTGCTGCCGATTGGCCTCAAAACTGTGCTTCAGACACAGATGGGTGACGTCACTGATCCTTTGTCCATATTTTATACAGTCTATATGGTGCTGAGCTGCCTTTGTTAGCACTGACTCTAGGCTGGAGTTAGTCCTGTTTTCTACAGCTCATGAGGCTTCTTCAAGTATCCAAACTAGTCCAGCTTTCAAAAACAAAACTGACCCATGCACATTTATCCCCTTCATGTTTAAAATCAGTGTTTCTCCATTAGTTAGCACAAATACAACCACAGAGGGGGCTGTGAGCTGAGCTGCTCTCATCCACTGTCTTCAGGTGAGATTTATGATCTCTGAGTCTTCAACCAAGAGCTGATTAATGAGCGGAGTTCAAATGTTAGACATATGAAGTTCTCCAATGAGCTCTGCTGGGACTTTGGGGGCTATGAGCCGAACTACAGCTAACTGAAGCTTAGGTTTTCATACAAGGAGCTTTTTCCCCTTGTAACGTCCAGAAGACTGAATATCATTAAATAAAAAGCCGAACTGACCGACCTTCTGTGGTCTCATGTATTTCTAATACGTCTGAGATGGAAAAATTGTACTAAGTGATAAAATATCCAGAATGAATCATCTCTATGAAGGCTAATTTAATCATAGGTGTATTTTGAGATCACCTCTCAGCCGAGGGTCGGATTGATTGAATCTGGAGGATGCTTTTAGTCCTGAATCGTGTTTTCAGATCTGTAATATTGTTTGTGGTTGGTATGGCAAAGGGAGCTCTGTTTAGCACACAGAGACAAAATGTTCAGCTATTCAGCCATCACACACGTACACACACACTCACACTGTCCTGTTCCTTTCATCACATCCTCTCTTCAGCCTCTTCCCTCTCCATCAGCAGTCCTTTTTTCGCTCCTTTGTGAGAGAGGGCTTTATCCCTGAGAAAGCAAGGACACTGCTTGGCTGTAGGCTGTAGGCTGGGCAGCGCTGCCCTGGAAGAAAGCCTCCACAGATGATTTTGACTCTCTCCCTTCTTACGGGGTGGAAATCAAAATCTCTTGTTCGCTAGAAATGATTGCTGGATTCCATTTTGGTCTCAGCAGCAGTGCTGTCAGAACTGAACCTGACCAACGTGGATTCATGGGCACGTGCAGATGACGCAGAAAACACAACAGGGACATGGACATGTTCTTATGTTTGCTGTTGGTTTTCTCATACATGTTAGCATATCTCCCCCCTTCCTCCCCTGCCTCATGACCATCTCTTCCTGTCTTTGTCTCCCATGCTCCCTAATGATGACAGGAACGGCTAGGTTCCCACTTTAATGTCCTCTTGCCTTTCTCCCTGGCTCTGGGCTCAGATTTCGCTCCGCCCATGCCCTCTGATTTACAACGTCCCTGCTGGCAAGAAGGGGGACAGAGCTGGGAGCGGGAGAAAAGGGGGAATTCATTGTTCTCTGTCTTTATTTATGACATCTCCAGCATGACCGGGGCCGTAGCATGACTGCAGGGGAGAACATGGGTCCTGCAGTTCACTGGTGAAAGTGACTCCAGGAGCAGACCTACAGAGTGTGGTGTGTCTGTGGCTGCTCAGACAACAAAAGCCCTCCTGCCATCAGTCTGAGGGAGTCAGCTGGGTGAAGTTAGGCTGAAGGGGGGTTATCACTGGATCACACTCAAGGTTGGACTATGGGTGGATTTGTGAGTGGAGGGGGAAGTAGGAGGTTTAATGTATTAGCTGTAACAATGAGTTCTCTGACGTCACCTGTCATCGTCCCTCGGGAGGCGTTGTTGTTTTCTTTTGTTCTTCAGTGTGTTGATGGAAAACAGAAACCATGATGCTTCTTTCAACCAAAGCGGGTAGTTCAAAGGTCATCATCTCATCTGGGTCCACTTTCTGTGGGATGTGTCTTTACCTTCACATGAATAATTTCTGCAGGTGTACTGATGGGCGCTGTTGAAGCAGATCACTTTGACATACAGTAATCTTAGGGGCTTATGCGTCAGACCTATCAAGTGAAAAAGTGGAAACTGAATTTCACAGAAAATTCTTCAACTGTTTTCCTCATACACAAGTTTTCTGCAGATTTTTCACAACAAATATCACAATGACAACTTTAAAATTCAGAGGCTATTGAGCTGGTTTTGAAGCAGACTGAGATCAATGCTGATCTCTCTGTGAGACCTTAAAAAGCAAACTTTTATATTCTACAGACAGAAAGTGCGACTGACTCTGACTGGATCATGTTGGGGCTGGATCTACTAAATGTGATAGAGTAGTTAGGTTTACTGAAGTTATACACACATAACACACCTTTAATTAATCTAACTTTAATTAATTAATCAATTTAACTTTAATTAAATCTGCTGACTCAGAGTAAAACCGAGGCAGACGGGACTGTCTTCAGTTTGGAAATAATGTGTTCACAAGTGTTGGACACATTGAAACCTGATTAGATGATGGTGGAGGAAAAGTATTTTACATCCTCAGGGAGACATGAACGTATCTAACAAACTTCAGCTTCTAACAGATGTCTGCTAATAAACCAACGTTAAGCTACAACAGATAGTCTCATGAATGTCCAGTTTACAAAGTCAAGAGGTCAGACAAGTCATCGGGTTTTATCTCTGTTAACTATGACAGCATGTATATCAGCTGTTTGTACATTTGTAGTGAGTACAATGGATTTTCCTTCAGGTTCATCTTCGCACTTATTACCTGGCTACTAACTTAAGATACAAACACGTGAGCAAAAAACATTGATTAAAATATCATTTCATTGATCTAATGTGATGTATGTACACAATCTTTAAAAGATGGTCCCAGTGATTTGGCATTTAGCGTTCCATGGCGATGGATTCTTATCTCCCCTCCAGGTCAATTTAACATTAACCTGTCCACATCCAGCTCCCCTTCTTCTCTGAGCTCTGCGGTTCACACACCTTTAAAAATAAACACTGTAAATGTCACAACTTTGAACACTGCTGCTATCATCACCATCACTTATGTCTTAGGTTTCTTTGTAGCGATCAGTAACTTAAAGTTTCTCTCACATGCTCTGCTGCTGTTACTAATATTGCTGGACAGGATCCAATATGAAAATGTCTGTGGCCTGCCGATTTAACATGCTCACCGAAACTAGCCACAATGCTTTGATGCTAACGGAAACTGCTTCTGGCCATGCTCATATTAGTAAAAGTTAATAACTGTTGTCAAGGGGTTGTCAAGGGGTTTTGACCAATCAGAATTAAGCACCTGACACAACCAGAAGTTCAGTAAGAAAGCCTGGTAATAACTTAGCTTAACACATTGTCATCTAGTACTTGTTTAGACGTTTTATCCTGGATCAAAGTTCCAATCAGCAGATGACCATGATGCAAAAACAAGCCTCCTGACAGAGTGACTGACTGAGGCTCTGACTCAGCAGCTCAAGTCAGAACATGAGCCTACTGAGAGCTCATGCAGGTAATGACCTGTGTGCAGTTGTTAAGCAGACAGTGTGTAATAGGTTGTCGCAGCACTAAGTGGCCTACACACCTGTTTGAGCGAGTTTTAGAGCAGGTGGGAGGGACAGAGAGCAGAAGGCCACAGAGTGTGTGAGGAAGCAGTTCACAGAGGTGAACGAATGTCGTGAGCTGAGAATAGCACCCTCAATAAAGCCAACAACTGATATGAATCACCCTTACATCTGTTGAGGCAACTGTTGTTGCACATTATTTACAATCCATTACCTCCTCCTGAGTCCTGTGGCTGAGCTCACGGCAGTGTTTACACATTAGGTCTGTGCTCAGGGGGGACAGACAGGGTTCAGACAGCAGCAGCCTGACTCTTTGGCACAACAACCACATGCATGATTAGAGCTTAAATATCTGTAAGAGGTGATTTTATAAGTCAACACATGACTTGTTCACCATTTCATAAGCTCCAAACCATCAAATCGTACATTTTTTTCTACGATCCCTTTGACCTCTGCAGGGATGAAGGTCACATTTTATGAAGTGTGGATTTGGGGGTGCACAGGTAGCTCAAGCAGCAGAGCTTGTGCCCAATGTACCAAGACTGAGTCCTTATTCATCCATGACTTAACACCAGCCTGGCTGTTTGCTAAATGTCATCCCCTTCCTCCTGCCTGCATTTTCTGTCTGTCTGCAGAAACTCAAATCAAAGATAAAGAAAATATTTTAAAAGCTGATTGAAAAAGTAACATCATTTATTCGGAGGAATGTTTGCAGTAAATATTTCAATTAAGAATGTAAAAATAGGTTGGTATAGCAAAACTCAATATCCAATACCACATCTAAATACAATACGATACTAAAAACTGCTGCAGCAAACAGAGCCATGCCCAGAGTCGTTGTGTTCATTCTGAGTTTTGTGTTTCCTTCCTAGGAATAAATGATTGAGCAGTTGCATGATCCATCCATCCATTATCTTGACCGCTTATCCCGTTTGGCGTTGCGGTAGCTGGAGCCTATCCCAGCTGACTTCGGGCGGAAGGCAGGGTACGCCCGTGACAGGTTACCAACCTATCACAGGGCAAACATGGAACGCCAAACAAACATTCACACACACACACTCACACCTTCTGGCAATTTAGAGTGACCAATTAACCTGGTGTGCATGTTTTTGGACTGTGGGAGGAAGCTGGAGTACCCGGAGAGAACCCGCACATACATGGGAGAAAATGCAAACTCCACACAGAAAGGCACCTCGACCAGGGATTTGAACCAGGAACCTCCTTGCTTCTTGGTGTGAGGCAACAGCACTACCCACTGCACCACCATCCAGCCTGAGTTGCATGATCCACCTCATGAATTGTCTTTCAACCACAGGGCTGTTTGATTATTCATATTCTGATGTTGCTGTGTGTGCTGTATTTGATTAAAGCTTTTCAAATGAAAACTATTTTTGGCAGGTCCTTGGAAGAAAAATATTAATTCAAAGAGGGATAACTGAATGAAGTGACTAACAGGATAGTTTTGCGAGCTAGTACACTAAACAGCCCAGGTAAAGAAAGGTGAACTTACTGTAAAAAGGGACATGCTTGGCTTAAATCTCGTGACTCATGCACAGAGACTACAGTCCTCGAAGCAGGTGGCCCTGATTATGACCTGCAGCCCTATCTCTTAATGAGAGGTATAAAAGCCCCAAAATAAACCTCAAAGCAGGGAAATGCACTGTACATGAAGTTGTCTGATGAGTCATTTTCATGGTGAATCTTAGAAAACTTTCCACTAAGAGTGCAGAGAGATACGTTGCAGTAGGTTAAGGAAACCCAGTGAATGCAGATTAAGTGAGATGAGTTTTTCGATGAAGACTTTTTAAGACTTATTAAATCTTGCCTCACCCTGATGCAGAAACTCAGACTGGTTCATAATGAGGACACGAGGGGCAATAGGCTGATAGAGAAGACTTTAAAAACATTATTACAATCTCAGACGTGTCTTTAACTTCCTATCTGGCTTGTATGCATCACATTCCTCGAGGACTTTTCACACCAGGCATGAGACAGGATTAGGGATGTATGGTGACAGATTTCTGCTGGTATAATGAATCTTTCAGCTCATGATGGATGGCTGATGCTTACACAAATACATGTGTATGAGATATCTCCTGTTACAGAATGAAGTGTTGATATGATAATATAAGAGCATGCAACATACGCTTTTTTTTATTGATCATCACTCAAACATTTTATGCAATATTTAAAGGTGCAAACATCAACTACTGTATGGTGTAGTGTTTGAGTTGCAGATAGCAAACAAGTGTGTATTACTAAAGTGTCATCTTATCCGGTATTTCTGCACAAATGTTCATTCTTTGATTTCAAAGACCTCGTCTCAGATCCAGTAATTTGCACAAATTGACTCTCATCCTTTGCAACAATCAACAATACTCCCGTTACTGATTAATTGAATCGCCCTAAAGTGCTTTGTAAGCCTTGAAAATCCATCCGTCCATAAATTCTTTAACCGCATAAAACAGGAATATTATGGGACTTGTAAATACTGTTTGTTTGACACCAATGGGAAGGGAAAAGTGTGCATCAACATCGAGGCACAGCTGAAGACAGAACATGAATATGAATGAGAGAGGAGTCACATAAGGTTTAGGTCTAGTTCCCACAGCAGAGGTTCTGAATGCCAGCATGCCTCACCTGATTCCCATCCTCATTGTTTCCATTTCACACCGAAGCAGCACCAATAGAAAAGGCAGCGTGAACTGTGAGAGAGACATGATCGCTTTACCTGCGTGGAGGCCAAGACGTGGGCGCAGAGAGAAGAGAAAATGAACCTTCATTGTCTGTTTGCTTCATCAGATATCTCTGCTGAGAAGAGATGCACCTTGAAAGCTGTTTCCCACTCAAGTAATGAAAAGGAAACAGAGCTGTGGGAGATTAAAAAGTCTGACCTTCAGCAGGTAAAGTGTTGTTAACTGAAAACTATGTGATGACTGACTTCTTTTCTACGAACAGCCTCTCAATCTCTGCTCCTTGTAGCTTCTCATTTATGCCTCCAAAACCATCTTCAACACCTGATCTCGCTGGACTTCAGGACACGCACTCTAGTTGTTTGACAGACATTCGGCCATCTGAGCTCTCTGACCATGTTTGTTTGTGCTGAAGCCTCAAGTCCACTAGGAAAGGTGTTACACCAGCTGCCCTTTTTTAAACATGCATTAACACTGCACCCTCATACGATGGCATTGAGAGACAAAGCTGAGCAATCCAAGCATCCTGCAGAGGTAACCTTGTATATAAGTGACAGAGAGATGTCCTTACCCTTCACGTATGACCTAGAGCTGTAAAATTGGTCATACATGCTGGTCACTGCTCAAATATTTAAAAATCTGTCATTTCTGAAAATCACAGATTGTATCGCTGAGACCGGGACTCGATCCTACGATTCCACCTGATGGAAAAATGATGCCAGCTCCATGGAAACAAGGATGGAAATCAAGTCACAAAGCTGCTAAACCACCTGAAACATTGCTAAAAGGTTTGTTAATAGGTTGTTTTTTATAGTGTTATATATGCAAAGAGAGAAGAAGAATTATTTTAGGAATAGATAGAAAATAAATTAAAACTGGTTGGGCCTAGTGGTTAAATTATGTCCCGTGCACAGAGGCTGTAGTCCACAAGCAGTTGGCTGGGTTTGAGTCCAACCTATGACCCCTTTCCTGCAGGTCACTCCCCACTCTCTCTCCCACTTTGTCCTGCTCTATCCACAGTCCTGTCCTCTCAAGCATCTGTAAACTGTGTATAATGATCTGTGGCGCTGGTTCAGTCCGTTCGTGGAGCAGGCGCCTCATGTACAGAGGCTGCAGTCTTCGTCCAACAGGTCATAAGGTCAATTCTGGTTCAGTATTTTGTACATGATGTTTCCCCATCCCTTTCCTCTCATTTCCTGTCTCTCTTAAAGGTGACATATCATGCAAAATCGACTTTTTAATGGTTCTCTACCTGAAATATGTTTCCCTGGCATGTCTACAAACCCCCCGAAAATGAAAAAAATCCATTCTGCCCCTGTTCTGATTTCTCCACCTTTCTGTAAATGTGTGTGAAACGAGCCGTTTCAGACTTCCATGTTTTTGTTACGTCACAACAATATCCGGTCTGTCACGGAAGTCAGAGCTCGGAAGTCAGAGCTCGGAGCTTGTTCAGCCCATAGACTTTAGAAAATACAACTCAACCCTCCTCAGTTTTTCATCCCCTGCACACGTGTGCTAACAAGGAGCTTAGGAGGGAGGCATGCTAGATGTAGGCTGTCTTAATAAACACAAAGGTCGGTTTTACTCGCCACGTCTGCAGATTGAAAAATAAAACAACAAGAAACACAAAATCTGTGACCAATGGTTCAGAAAGGTCCTGCTGCCTTTCTGGCAGAGGTCAGTTTTACTCCCCAAGTCTGCAGATTTGAAGATCTAGTGGATGATTTTCATTTATCATGGATAAGTGCTAACGCTAGTAAACATAGCCACATAGCTACATGTTAGTAGCTGTGTACCAAGACACACGTCGACATACTGACAAATAAAACAACAAGAAACACAAAATCTGTGACCAAACGTTCAGAAATGTTCTGCTGCAGGCGCCTCTCCGTCAGGATCAGATTCGGGATTCAGAGATTCAGAGGGTTGAAGTAATGCGGGTCTGTGAGCAGCCGTGTATATTCAGCCAACATGTAAACATTAGATCAACGTGCTGGAGAGCGGAGGCCACATCCACTTCCTGAGGGGGTGTGGTCAGAGAGAAAACCGACCGTTCTGAGCAGGGCTGAAAAAGAGGGGTTTACAGGCATGCCAAAATCTGATTTCAAAGTGTTTTTTTGAGCAGAAACTTTAAAGACATGTTTTGGGGACCTCTTAGACCAATATATATTGATGAAAAAGAGCCTAATATGTCACCTTTAAGCTGTCCTATCAAAATAAAGACAAAAAGCCCAAATAGTCACCTTTAAAGTAAAGACATGTTATCTGGATGAGAATATGTTTGCAGAGTTGAGCTGGAGAGGAAAGAGGGGCTACTGAATCCTAACTTTAAGCTTGGTAAGCAATGCGTCTCCATAATTCTGTATTATTGTGATGTTGATGCTGAACACTGACTATGACTTTTCTCCAATTCATGTGGTAGCCACTTGGTAATCTCAGGTAGTTACGCCCCCTGTTTTATCGTCTGTTTGACTCAAAATAAGACCAAATCTTCAGAGTTACATCATATCATATTAAAAAGACTCTAAATAAGCAGTTAAGAACATATGGTCATTAGGTCAATGTTTACAGTGGTGATAAATCAGGTGAGAAGTAGCCTACTTCCTGCCTGCATCTATATAAACTGTGTCATTAAGAAAGAATTCAGGTTTAAGTTAAACTCAGCTTCACTTTTCAGACCCAGAGGCCATACGTCTACTTTCTATATGGTCAGTAAGAGCACCTCAGGGCTCAGGTGAGTCTATAGCAGGTGTGTGACGGACTGACAGCTCCCACTGAACAAACCCCTCGCTGACTCATGATGCGTTGGAAACCGTCAGTGCAGCTCCTGTCAGAGCTGACGGTGGAAATGCAAAGCTCCCACAGCTAATGGCAGGCATCATTAGCTTTGTACGGCATCATCAGTTTGAGTCTGTTTTTTTCATCATAGCTGACCCGTGATATTGTGATGGTCAGGCTGTTAATTCACAGAGCTTCAAGCCAGAGAGAGAACACATCCCAGCCAGGAAACAGGCCAATTATCTGCCACTGTTTTCTGTTTCTGGACGGCAGAGCAGAGTCAGCCTGCCAACAACTCATTAGGATGTGACTGGCTGTGTCTCCTGAGCTCAGCTCCATTTTGATTTCCAGAACGAGGCTTGGTGAGAAAACCCAAACCACAGTGTTGAACATGGCATCAGAGACTGCAAACAGTGAGTAACTTTACTGATCGCTGACAAAGTCACTGAAACTAAGAGCGTGTTGATGAACCTGAGATTCACTCAACCAGGGGTCACGTAATGAGACTGAGGAGCAGGGAAATGATCAGCGAAGAACAAACATCAAGTCATTTCTGCTGCACTCTATATTTTTAATCTTTGCAGGACTCAGAAGTACCACAAATTTAGATTAATAGCTGCTGACAGACAAACTTCCAACTGGCTCCAGGAGTGCTGCATTCTGGGAGAAGCTATGATCAATCATTTTACTGTAACAATAAATGACTTGGCTCGTCTTATGTGAATGCTTTTTAAGGGGTTACAACTTATGCATTTTCCTGCATCTCTGCAGAGCTTATCTGCAGCTTTCAGCCCTCTGTTCACTGCTTTGATTCATTCCTGCTGCTCTCATCAGCATCATTCCTTCCTGCAGAATGTAGCTGTTTGCAAAGTTAAAACTATTACCATACAGGAGACGGACTGTGGTGGTAATCAGTTTAGAATAAGAAGAGCAAATAGTGTCTAAAATGATTAAATGAAGGTTTAGGAAACAACAAAACTGAGAGCATAAGGAGAGTTAATACTAGCCTTGTGTTTCTCGGGTGGACAAAATTTGACTTGTTATGAATAATGTGTCCTTCTGTATCAGCTGGCTTTGTATAAATTAGACTGTAAGGACTGTAAGAGTATTGCACAAATTAATCTAAAAGTGATTGTTTCAGATCATGCATCAGAAAAAGCAGAAGTGGACAGAATCCTTTATGCCATCCTGGTGCTGACTCGTCTCTACTGTGAATCTCTATGCATGTTGAATCCAAGACAAACTGTAATTTACTTTAATGAAAACAAATGGGATTCAGTGCATGACTAAAGCTACATACCCATGCAGTTCTACTCTGTACACGAGTTTGAGAAAATACACTATTACTGTTGACCGTTTCACGTCAGAGAACACATTTATTCAATGTCAAACAGCAGAAATCGGCTCTGTGCTGCAGCTCAGCTGTTTCCTTTCAAGGACAACACTATTGATCTGGTGTTTAAATCCTCACTTATACAACCACTTAGAGGGTTAAGTATTTCTCAGCTCAGAAAAGAAATCCTCTGACAAACTTGTACTTTCTGAATATTTGCAGAGACAATAATGAATTTAGAGGAGAGTCACGTCAGTTCTATGAAGGTTAAACACTTTTCAGGTTTTACCATAGACTAGATAAGTACTATCTGTGATGTCACCCATCTGTTTCTGAGGCGCTGTTTTGGAGTCAATCGTTGGATGGAGCCATATTGGAAATGCTGAACTTAACCAGACTTCTGAAGAGCTGGAGAGAGGTAAAGAGGCGGGCCTTGAGCCTCCTAGCCAACAGCTACAGTATTCCCGCCTGTCAATCCTCTCATAAAAAACTCATAATCTTAATATCTTCGAAACTGCCAGGTTAGGAAAAAATTCACACCCTGTACAATGTGTGCCAAAAGAGAAATTAGCTTTTCAGGCTACACTAATTTTTTTTGTACCAGGCAGTAAATATGTTTATTTCTGCTGTAAAGATTAGCTTTTTTGAATTGGTTTGTATGTGGTTTCCATACTTCCGGAGCCAGCCTCAAGTGGACACTTGAGGAACTGCAGGTTTTCCGCATTGGCTTCAGTTCTTGCGGCCAGAGGTTGCCGCTTTGGTTTTACACATTGAAACAAATCTTACATTAAAATATTTTCAATATCCCCCTCAAGCATTATGATATATTAAAGCATTTGAACGGTTAAACGTTCACTTTATTATAGTTTTTTGGAGTTGATGTCTTGACAAGTTTTGTTCTCTTAGTCCAAGACCAAAAGACATGCAGCATAGATGTCAGGTATCAGCATTAATGGAGCAATTCAGATGTGATTTAGGTCAGAAAATGAATGCATTGTAGCTAAGCTGATATAGCATCTTCCTGCTTCAGATGTGAAACGAAATTTGGACATGTGTCACTTTAAAAAGAAAACAAGACTGTTCAGCAGACAGTTCAAGTTATCTGCTCTCTGTGCCAAACAGAGTTCAAATATCATGAAACAACCACATCACAAAAGACGACAAGCTCTATTTAGGGGAGAGAGAATCACCACAGACCTGAGGATGAGACTACAGGAAGTTAACTACAGCGCTGATAAATGGGAAGCTGTCTCCCTCTGAGTCATGGTGTCTGACTACACTGCAGCATCATTTATTTAATAATAAATAAAAAATCAAGATCATGAAGAACATTTAATTACATACGACTCCCAAATCAACACACTGCTAAAAACTGCTCTATGGGTGTTGGGTGGAGGGCTTTCTCTCAGCTCTGCCATCAGTGTGTGAACGTGGTGTGAATGTGACCTGTGAAAACACTCCAAGTGGTCTGAAGACAAGAGACAGAGCTAAATAAACACACTCTGATTGATTATTGAAAATCAGTGATTAATCATGATGAAGACATTTTTTAACGGCCCTACCAGTACGTACCAAAAGGCAGTATCAGAGAAACGTGTAGTGAGGAAGCGATGAAGCCTTCTGATTGATAAATGACTCCATATTTGAAATTCATTGCTCTTCATTTTCTATTAGCCTCATAATAAACTCTGAGTCACTACTTCATGTCCAATGTCACCCTTAAAAAGTTTGGAGAGCTAACTGAAACTCCGATAGAGAGTGATTCATCTGAGAGAGGAAACATACATTTGGGGTTAATTCAATGACTTCAGATGCTTCAGACTTCAGAGGCTTTAAAATATTAATTTCCCCAGTCGCAGAGACTGAGGAATGAGGAAACAAACCACTGCTCTGATACAATGTGTTCATTTACTGGAATACAGGTATTTGTTCATTCATTGGTATTGATTCAGGGCCATTACGTAGTCACGCTGAAGCCCTGTGGATGACCCTCTTTAATAGAGACAGGAGAATGAGCCAACACTTTAAACATAAACTGGCTGCATGGACTGCTGTGTGACAGTCAGCAGGTCCCTGTGAACCCTCACATCCTGCATCTAATAAATTCCATTAATTACTGCCTCACCTTCCACACATATAGCCTCCAGCCCTGAAGCTAACAGCAGCAGCCTCTGACTGAGCTGGGCTGCTCTCAGGCCAATTAAAGCGAGCTCATAAATAACATAAACAATGCTGCTCTCCCTGCAGGCACTGTGGTAATCAGCCTAAAGACACCGGGGCAAAGTGGCATCCGCACAAACACACTATGCACAGAATTACACACACACACACACACACACACACACACACACACACACACACACACACACACACACACACACACACACACACACACACACACACACACTCAAGCACAAACAAGGGGACACCTCGAGAGCACAGGGGATGAATGTGATAAGGAGTCATGTGCTGTGTATCAGGACTGGAGTTCAACCTGTCATAGTTTAAACTGTTCTCAAGCAGAGACTGGACATAAGAAGTGAGCCTGATATCTTTGTTTTAAAAGGAAAGCCAGTGCATAAGTGTCTTAAACCTGCAGTATCTCTAATGACCAGCAGGGGGAGACTCGAACAGATCGCATAAAGAAGGACTGTCTCTACATCTACCAGAAAATGAGTCTATCTCTCTTGTGATTTATTCATTAAAAAAGTGTTCTCAGTGAGATTACAGTCTCTATCCATGGTTTCAAGCCTTCCATACTGCAGATGTATGGAAAACAGATGGATGCTGCCAAGGTGAGGTAGTGTTTGACGGCTGTCATGTTTATTTATTATGTTTGTTTTTGTGAGAGAATGGTTATTTTTAACTGAACGAAACAAGATGACAGTGTTAAGATGAAGCGTAAGACTTAAAAACTATTGTCAATGAACTGATGAATGTCATCATTGAGTTGTTGTCCCCTCTTTATTGTCTCTTGTGACAAAAAAATTAACCAAGTCACTCAAACTTAAACTCACATGCATGATTGTTAATGGCCTAAATGAAAAAGTGAAGCTAAAACTTGGTACACATACGTCTTGCTAATTGAGTTGGGTCTGAGTTTATTTTTCTCCCAGAAAGCCTTAATGAGTCATTGGGGACTGCAGATCTCTGGAGCCTGTGCACAGTGGCTACTTTTTCTAGCTCTGTCTCCCTATCACTGTTCAGTGCTAATGCTTACTCACAGCCAAGCCTGAACACATTGCATATTGAATCCTTGTTCTTTCAGAACGCTCCCTGGGTAAATTGGCTGCAGCTTATGCATACAGATTGCAGTTATTTTAATTGGCTGTTGTTCTCCAACAAGATTATGAGGGATTTCTGTGGAAAACACATCGAGAGACACACAAACACGTATCGCACACAGAAACACAAACACAGTCTCTGACAATAGTGAGAGGAATGTGCCCGTGGCCACAGCGCTCAGTGTGATTGTCAGACCCGGAGCCCCAGCTGGCCCCTGTGTGGCCCCTGGGCCCTCTGCACTCACAGCACTGGCATGAAAACACGGTCACATCGTTCACTCCTGACTCATTAGATACTGCCTCCCTTTTATGATTCTTTAATTCCCCGCACCGCTCACTTTAAATCTTTGTATGACTGCGATTAAATTTTAATATACTGCCTCTGCTGTGACCTTGAGGCAGAGTCTGTCCCTCCTCTGCTCTAAAAAGGGAAATTAGCTGAAATGTATGGTTAATTATGGAAACAGGGAGAGTGGCAGGCTTTGTTTGGGGGAGTTTATGGAGTACATTTGAATTTATTTGAAGCTGTTCAAGCACAAATCGTGACCTCTCATCTACCCACTCATTAATTCATACTGAGATATGTTGAAAAACACCGGATCTGAGGCTCTGAATGTGGTACAAATATGGCTTACCAATCCTCATGGGTTCACCTATTTAAACTGCTCTATCTGGAATCAGGTGTTTACATTGTTAAACCTTCTGTGAGGTCTGAAATCATTTATTTATACTTCTCTATTTTCTGATAATATTTCATGAAAATAAATGTTTTTGTTTCGTAGCTTTGTGTATTTTCACTTTATGTCTTTATGCCTTGTTATGCACAGAAGGAATGTGATGGGTGCAGCCCTACAGCCACTCTCTTTTTAAAACGGCCTCTCATTGTCACAAACCATTCGCCTGATGAAGGTCTAGCTCTGAATCGTTGCCATGACTCTGTGAATGCATGTCAGACAGTGTGTGGGAGGGTCTCAGCAGCCCTGTAGCCTCATCAGTATCATGCAATTGTTTCTATTTTAATGGAGTACAAAAACATCACTCCCCAAATGATACTCAGAGCACGCTGCAGTGTAACAATTTCTCCTTCTATATCAGTGTCTGAAAAATAATGGTGAACATATCAACATGCATTGTCCTGAGTGGTATATGCATATAAATCATGAGAGGAGATAAAGCAGCAAATATTTACCAAGAACAAAGGCATGTGTGTGTGTGTGTGTGTGTGTGTGTGTGTGTGGGTGTGTGTGTGTGTGTGTGTGTGTGGGTGTGTGTGTGTGGGTGTGTGTGTGTGCATACAGCATCTGTTTAGAGAGCATGCATTTAAGCCTTAAACACCACACTCTGCATGCATGTGCACAAAAACAAACACACAGTCAAACATTCCTTTGTGACCAACAGTGGATTATTGGGCTGCACTGACCCAGCAGAGACGTCTGGAGAAATGGCAACAACACAGGATTCAATCTGAACTTTTCTGCACCTTTCACATGAATTACTATAAACTGGATTTTTAAAAATTGGGGAGGAATTTGCAGGGAAAGGACTTCCATCCTTGAGCAGAATCAATGTCTCAAAGATGGTAAACACACACATATATAGACACATTCTGTTATTCTGGTGTGTTGCCTCTTCTGCTCCCATGAGGCGGAGCTATTGATCAGAGAGGAATCTCCCTAATTAGGCCTGAACAGAAGAGGAAGCAGAATGATTGAAGCGAAAAAATGGAAACACCGGGAGAGGAGAAAGGAAAAGACAAGAAAAACAAAAGTAGAAGAAATCTGATGTGGCAGTTTGACTTGTTGCTCTGCGATGGATCGGGACATGACAGAGCAAACGAGTAAACAACAGAATGATGCACGCATGTGGAGAGACGAGGGGAGGGAGGAGGCAGTGGATAAACAAACGGGAGAAATGGGGTGTGAGCAATGTGAACAGAAGAAGAACACAACGTAGAGGGTGAAGCAGGGGGACAGTGATGACAAGGAATTATGGATCTGGATTTACAGCACACGCTCGGAGATGGTCCCAGAATGCATTGCTCTTGTTTATGGAAGATGGAAGCAACAAAGGCTAGAGGGTTTGATTCCAATCACCCTGCGAGCGTTTCAGTACTCCAGGGATTCAATTAAGAAATGCAATTATCTGTTTCACAACACGCCCCTCCTCCCCTTTGTTTTCCTGCTAAACTGAAGCTCCACCAGAGCTTTGTGTCATCTCAGCATGTATGGACGTAATATACGCCAAGGGGTGACTGCTTTTATCCAGCGTACAGGCACTGCTTGGAGGAGTTGACCTGTGATTCACAGAGGGGGGGAACACTCATTTTCAGAACAATAACAATCATTAGCAGACAGCTACCCTGAAACATCCCACCCTCCCTGTTCACTGATTGAAGCTTCTTCAAAATATGTCACTTGTTGAGGATCTGAGGTACAAAAGCATTGATCACTTTAAGTCCTTCCAGTTTATATCTGTAATTTCAGATAGAAACTCTGGGGGGGGGTCACCTCTTTTGACATGCCCCCTGTATGACCGACCCTGGGTATGATATCACACAGATCATTTGCAGTTTGTAATGAAACCCTACATGTGACAACATCAAACACTAAAAACACGAGACCTGCCTGTAAACTGATCATTCAGAGTGTTGGGGTTAAAAATAAAGCCTCTTTTTCTCTATGGGGTAAAAACATGAAGCAGTCTGTTATCAGAGATGCTTTGCTGATGTGAAGCCTGCAGCTGCTGCACTCATAATAAATCTCAAACTAACAGTGTAAGAGGGGAAACAAGGTGGTCAGGTTGTTAAAGAGCTTATCTGTCTACCTGATAACCTGTGCTCAGCCCCTGTGCTCGGCAGGCAGCCGCCCTGCTGTAGTAACCTTGAGCACATTATCTTCTGCTCCTCCTGGGTCAGTAAGTTATAGTCCATCTGTGGGCTGCTGATTTCATTGCATCATATTTTTCTACCACTCTCTTTCTTATCTTTGAGCATGCTCAGCAGATTTTCTAGAACATTAAAGATGTCAAGGGGATGATGAGCTTTCCTTGCTATCTTTACACTGATACATAAACTCTCTGTCCCTCACGTAATTCAAGTTCAACTTTATACTTTTAAAATCTCTTTGAGGCCTCATTCACAAACTTAAGCCTGAATGTTTTTTTTATTAGTGTCATACCTTGTATAAATCAATTACTAACCATGTAAACATGGTTAACCTGTTCCCTATCAGAAACACCTTTATTATGTATTTCTTGTTTCGCAAAGGTAGAAGGATTAGTTCCTGGTTGATCTGGATCTAAATTCAGGTTTTATTATGTCAGAATATAAGATACTCTTTAAGATGATGTTTCTTCTAATCACTGTTATTTTCTAGATTTTATGGTACATTTTTAAATGTAGGACTTTATCTGGTGAAAAATGTGATTCTCACAACAGCCCCACCTGAGATACATAGCTTAGCTCGCTTTTACCAACTAGGGCTAGCTACTCCAAAGAAGTGCTGTGCTGACTGTTAGTAAAGAGCAAATATGTTTCTCATATGCAATAGGCAATGTTCTCAATTCATCTTTATTTACATAGCACCTTGCATTGCATTCAAGCATGCAGCCCAAAGTGCTTCACAAAAGAACAAATACAGGAAACAACAGGGAGATGAAATGACACAAGATAGAGGCAAGTGATATGAAATACTTTCATTACGATGAAATAAATAAAATAAAATCAGATAAAAATCAATAAAAATGATGTCAATGGTGGTAATAAGGGTAATAATGCATTCCAGGACTAAAGGTAAATTACTCCAACTTTTATTGTTCAGAGGCAGAGAGTTCTACAGTTTAGGGGCATAAAAACATTTAAAAGAGAAGCATTCGAGAACCTCAGTGTTCGAGCTGGAACATAAAATGGCAGGAGATATGTGATGTATGTAGGGGCAAGGCTGGTAAGAGCTTTAAAAAAAGGAAATTAACTAAAATTCTATTCCGAAAGAAACAGGGAGCCAGAGCAGAGTTTGAAGAAGTGGAGTTCTGTATTTTTTTTCCTTGTTAAAACTCTGGCAGCAGTGTTTCGAACGTGCTGGAGTTGTTGAGTTTTAATTTGATCAGAAGACTCTTGATGCGTGCGATGTGTAGGCTTGTTCCTTGTATGTTGTTGTCCCTTTGTTTTTAAGATCTCATCCGTTCGCACTAGGTTTAGCTCCTGCAGTCATCTGTAACAGCAGAGGCTTCTGCCTTCTGATTTCAGTTTCTGTTACCAAACAAAGTCGCTCCTTTTCAGGTGATTGGATCAAACATTAGTCAGTTAAACTGGCAGATATTTAATACAATCTACTGCAAACACACGATGCATGTGGAGTACAGGAGGGGCGC
This sequence comes from Notolabrus celidotus, assembly GCF_009762535.1. NCBI lineage: Eukaryota > Metazoa > Chordata > Actinopteri > Labriformes > Labridae > Notolabrus > Notolabrus celidotus. The sequence continues at coordinate 27,225,752 of NC_048276.1, forward strand.
AGCTGTTGAGACAGGATTGAGATGTTTTGATATGGGGGGAGTCAGCACCAGTGCTGAGCTCATCAGCCGTCCTGTTTTCACACAGCGCATACGATCTGCAAAATGCTGTGCAGCCACATCACAGAGCTGTCTCACAAAGTTCTTCCCCTCACCGCCTCCTCTCGCGTCAGCCTCAAACTGCCTGGGCACACTGCCTGAAGTGTTTTTGGACTGCTGAAGGCTGGTGAGATAAAAACTTGTTAATTACGTGGGAGTGGAAGTACAAGCTTTTGAGTATCATTCATCTGGAAATATAGAAAACTGAAGAGCTCAGTGAAATTAAAGGCCAGCCATGTGATTGTAAACTAGAACAAAACTCCTGATTGTCACGTCGCCTGATGTTCAGAGCGGTGTTTTTTCCACACACTCTTCAAATGAGTCATCCCAGTGAAATGAACTCAGTCTGCACTTCAGTTAATGCACGCAGACACATACTGTGCTAATGCAGTGCTATGCAGGCGCTAATTTCTCGAGATGCTCTTCTGAGGTGTCGCTGTTGATTTCATCAAGTCACAACATATTTCTTCATGTGCCGAATGCAATGTAGCTCAAACACTGCACTGCCTTTACCAGACAGAGATCTCCCTTTCATCTCATGATCTAAAGAAATGTTGTGGTCGATTACAGCTCTCAAAGTCTCAGCTGGTGAATTATTAAAGCTGATGAGCAGAGGTGCCCCATCACATTCTCCATTCTCATCTTTCAAACAGACACAAGTCAAAGTTCTCTCATTCTTTGGTGGATAAACATTTTCAGAGTTCCTTTCTCATGGCTTCAACCGCGAATGTTTACAGCACATCTCCATGTTAGTGAGAGTTATTATTGTTATTATATTCTGCTTACCACTCAGCAGTACACACAGCTCAGACATAGACTGTATAATTAATGGACGTAGTATCCCTAATGTCATCCATCTGTTCCTGAGAGCTGTCTTGAAGCCAATCATAGGCGGGTGCTATATTGGAAATGCTGAACACAACCAAACTTCATCCAAGCTAGTGTGAGGAAAAGAGGCGGGCTTTGAGCCTCCTCGCCAACAGCTGGAGTATTTCTGCCAGTCAGTCAAGTCAGCTGTGCCTTTCATAATGGTAAACTCGTAATCTTGATATCTTCGAAACTGTGATATGAAAAAATTCATCCCCCGTACAGTGTGTGCCGATCAAGAAATGGAGCTATCCAGACTACATCCGTTTTTTTGTACCAGACTGTAAACATGTTTATTTCTGCTGCAAAGATTGGCTTTTTTGAATTGGTGTGTATGTGGTTTCCAGTACTTCCAGAGCCAGCCTCAAGCGGACACTCAAGAAACTGTAGTTTTTAACACTTCCGCATTGGCTTCCATTCAAGTGGCCAAGGTTGCCGCTTGGTAACAACCAGTCATTTGAGCCAGAACCAGAGGAGAAGGCAGAAACAAAACCTGAATAATCAGAATAATAGATTACAAAGTGATATGCTGTCCATGTCACAGTTAGCAATTATTACAGACACACATCTTTGAATGCTAAACAATGGATATGTAGGGTTAGCTTTCTGCTGAGGAACGGTCATCAGCAGTCTACATTTAAGTCCTGCATCTAAACATAGACCACTGCAGTCATCAACCCCGAGGGACATCAATAAATGCCCTGCTAACAGCTACAGGTTGCCCGCCTGTCAATCAAGTCAACCATATCTTTATTTGGCAAAACTCATAAGTTTAATATCTTCAAAAATACCAAGTTATACAAAAAAATCACCCTCCGTACAGTGTGTGCTGATAGAGAAATGGGCTTTTCAGACTAAACAGTTTTTTGAACCGGACTGTAAACATTTTTATTATTGCTGCAAAGAACGTCTTATTTAAATGGATGTGTGTGTGTGTGGTTACTGGTGTTTCTGCAGCCAGCCTCAAGTGGACGCTCAATGAACTGCAGTTTTTAGCTCTGCCACATGGGCTTCATATTATAAGACCGAAGTAGCTGTTTGAGTTTAGACAACTGGAAGAAAACTGCAGATTCATGAATCATAGCTTTTTAAGTAACCAAAAAGAAGTTCTACAAAAATCAAGTGTGTCAATAGTCTGACTTTATGGAGTGAGGATCGTCGGGTGAGGTGGGTCAGATGAGCAGGGTGACAGAAGCACAACCCTCACAACATCCTCAGCCTGCTCTTTAAATGTGAAATGTCATGTGTGACTTCTGCCTGAGCTGTATGTGTTCGTTCCCTCTATGTATTTTCTGAATGTCTGCTACGGACTTGCCGGACTCATCACCATCATCTCTCTCTCTCTCACTACATCTCCTCTATCCCTCTTTCCAACCCCAACTCGGTCGAGGCAGATATGTGTCTAACATGAGTCTGGTTCTGCTTGAGGTTTCTGCCTGTTAAAGGAAGTTTGTCCTTGCGCTGTAACTTGCTAAATGCTACAAAGTGCTCTGCTCATGGTGGATGAAGATGAGATCAGACTGAGTTCTGTCTGTAAGAGGGGACTGGATCTTATCCTGTCTTGATGTTGGGTCTTTTTTTATAAAATAAAAGAGTACGGTCTAGGCCTGCTGACTTTTGTTGTGATTTGGTGCAATACAAATAAAGATTGACTGATTGATTGATTGATTTAAACATAGTGAAATCAGCAGTAAATGTACTCTTGCAGGGCCAAACACACTTGCTTAGAATCTGCTGTGGATCTAGAATCATCTCTCATACTTTGAACAGGAACTTATTGAACATTTTTGGATATTTTCTTTTGACTACTACACAGACGAAGTCGATCTCAATGCCAAGTCCTCTTATACTATGTTCTCTTTTTCCTGCAGCACACGCTCACTTCACTCTTAAACTGCTGAAACTAACACAACAGTCCTATAGTAAATCCTTCCTTCAAGAAGGTGATGATGAAGGAAAGATTAAGGATTATGTTTTAATCATTCAAATCTCACAGTTCACCTCTGTAATCCTCCTCACACTTACATCTCTGCTTTGCATCATCTCTCTCTCTCCTTCTTTATGTCTCTTCTACAGTTTTATGACTAATGCTGCAAACATAAACACACACACACACACACACACACACACACACACACACACACACACACACACACACTGCTGGGAGTCTTGGTGAATCTGCATGTGAATTCAGAAGGAAAAATCATATCATGCAACTGGTGCTCAGCCTGTGTGATTGTAGTTAACATAATGAAGTCGCTTTGTATTCTTCTGTTCTTGTTCACTTAGCTGTGTATCCTGTGAATATGTCCAGTTACCTGGCGCATTAACTTAAAGCCCACAACAATCATTCCAAACTCAGACTGCTTCGTCCATCATCTTATACATCTTGTAAACACCACACTGTTATCTCCTCAGCGTCTTTCTAACATTATACCCTGACTCCTGAGACCTACTCCCCACGGGGGAACCTTCATGCCGTGAAAAGATGTGAATGAGCATCCTTGTGAGGTGTCGGAGGCCGCCTCTCTAACTCTTGGTTCACGGTGTCTGAGAGTTGATCATTTATCTGTAGACTGTCTGCCTCACTCAGCTCTGCTCTCAGCTCCTGCTGCTTCATCATAACTCTGACTGAACTCTTTACTTCACCAACTTATCAAACTCATCACACTGAACTGCTTCCTGCTCCTAAAACACACACCTTGGCAGTTTCATTCTTCAGTCAGTCATCTGCTCTTCATCTTTGTGCTGATCTTGTCATGTGTAGTCGATGTGTCATATTCTCTTCCTGCTTCCTTTGAATTAAATCACTACTCACTGTGAAAGTATGGAAAACATAAACAAAGGCTCTTCTTGTCTGTGTTGTCAGTATCAGCTGGATAACGGCTCGACAGTATCAAAATAAGACTGGAGAAACAGTCGATCTTCTTCCTGATGGTTTGGTTTCATAACCAGGTAAAAATTCCTTAGTTGGTCTGTGTTTGTTTGAGAATTGCATGACAGGACTGTAGCATCCATTTATATGCTGCCTGCTTGTTAGCTGATCCTGTCAACTTGTGTCGGATGTCTGCAGATGCACGCATCCGAGCTGGCAGTGAAGCTGCGTTCACAGGGACACACAGATCAGTCCGTGGAGCATTTTCGTCTGCAGTGATCAGCTCTTGGCGCTGGGTTATCTCTCTGCATGCAGGTATAGAAGATGAAAGGGGGAAGAAATTAAAGAAATGGTTGTAGTTTGATGCAAAGGAAATGTAAGCATCATCACAGAGATGTCCAGCTGCTTTGAACTCAGCGAAAAGTGACTGTAAGTGTACCTGTGTGTACCTGTGTGTACCTGTGTGTACCTGTGTGTGTGCAGACTGAAAAAGGGGGACCTCAGGAACTGCCTCCCCTCCAGCCTTCATACTACATTGATTTCTTCTATTGATTGTGTCTGTCCTTCAACACAAGGGAGACGAGCATAAAGCAGACTGCCTCCCTCTCTCACACACACATACCTCATAACACAACAGCTGTATGACAGCCGAGTTGCAAACACACAGCAGCAAATAAATGAAGGTAAGGCTCTCCTCTGTCTCACAAACAAATCCCTCCCCTCCCCTCCCATCTCCTCCCTCTCTCTCCCCTCTGTCACAACGAAGACCGAGGTCACGCAACAAAGACTCATTGCTTCCTCGGTTTAATGTGTGTGAGGACAAGGTGGAAATCTCTACAGTTTCAATTGCCTCAGCTGTCAGGGTGCTTTCCAACAATGAAAAGCAAGCACATGACCTTGTAAAGCCAGCAACCAAGAGGGAAGGCATTAATATTTCATTCTTACAGAGCCTCCTCTCCTCCTGTCTTCTGTCTGTCTCTGCTGGAAGGGGATGAAAAGTGACTGAGGCCCCGAGCAAGACCCGAGGAGCGCTGCACGCAGCCTTTTGCTTCTTCTGTGAGTTAGGATTTGAAATGTAGAGCTATTTGCTCTGAATGTATAAAAGACACCCGTCCAAAATGACGGCTCAAAGGAGCAGAAAAAACAATAATCTGAGTGGTGTTTGAATTGCAGGATGAGGGGGGATAATACAGAGCATTAAAGTGGTTGTAGCTTTTAACAATGATTTTAGGTACTGCTAATAAGCTGTTGTTACCTCTAGATGCTGCAGTCATTGTTTTGGCTACAGGTCTGTGGCTGTTGCTAGTGGGTATAGGTGTTGTTTAGACATTGAATTGCAAACAATCAGAGTGTGTTCTAATGGCTAAATATACATTAAGAATATTTCCTTCATCAGAGCAAATGTACATCACAACATATGCATGATGACAACAAAGACTAATTGGATTATTGGCAGCATTACCAGCCTTTTATCATCATGTGGGGACAGAAAGCCTAATACTCGTTGAAATATGTTTACATTGTTACACAGACGTGTAGCTGGATGCTGAATCTCACAGAACACATGTTCATGTCAGCACATGCAGCAAACACACACTGCACATAAAGCTGCCATATGTGAGCGCACACTCCGTCACACACAGAGCTGCAGTTTGTGTCATTCAATTAATAAAAGCAGGTTGTAATCGTGTTTAATTGAAATTTAGCCAATAAAAATTCTGCACTCTGCCAAATGACTCCCCACAAAGACATCCTCGGGGGCCGATAGAGAAATGTACAGCTACACGCTACAGGCATGTCAAACAATGACCTTTGGGAAGGAATTAAATTTAGCAGCAAACCAGTTACAAATTAGCATATCCAGATGTGGCCGCCTTGATTTGATTTCATTGCCGTAATTGTATTTCATCTGCTGTGCAGCAGAATGTCATAAAACCAGAAGCCTGGGTGTCACAGCGGCTGCGCGTGGATGGCCATCACAGCTCTGGGATGATATTAAACCAACATGAGCGGGGAATGTTAATGAAGAGAGCAGTTGTCACAGGAGGCCTGACTATGTGAGTGCCAATTATAAAGCATCATGAAGAGAGCAGCTGAAGCTGCTCTGGAATCATAATTCCTTTATTTAGACACTCAGGGCTGTCAGCAACCGACAAGGTAACTTGAATAGGTGTATTGTTTCTTCACTTAATGTTTCACCTTACCTTTGAACATGTTCAGGTGATCCACAGACTGGTTTCAGAGGTTTCAGATCTCACACAGCATCAGAATCAAAATGTCAGAATTTATGTTCAGGTCAAACGGGGAATGTTTGCAGTTATGTTCTGCCATATGCTGTGTGCTGCAGTTAACTATGGAAATGAAGGTGGAATGGCTGCATGATGTAAAATTCAAACCTAGATATTCAGAATGGGCTGCAGTGTGACGTCAATATGGGTTTGTCCTGATAGAGCGCTCACACGCTCTTTAAACGCTTAATGAGTTACGCTGAAGGAGTTTGAGTTTGTTTCACCACATTGGTATCTTCCAAACACTGTTTGATGCCGTCGATACAACACATTCTGCAGAACATTCTGTCTTCGTCTGACTTAACCCAAAAAAATCTATGTATGTGTATTAATTTCCTTCATAAAATATGTTATAATTCACTTGTCCAACATCCACCCATCTGTGGCAATATGTAATGCTAACAACATTTTGTGACAAAGAGTAACTTTATGGAGGCAGAGACCTCGAACAGAACCAGACTCTGCTGAGACTGAGGGACAGAGAGAGACTGAGATATGAGACAAACAAACAGAGCAACTACAACAACAGATAGTATAACCTTAGGGATATGATGCTAATAGTAGAAACACTGTTTAAAGACCAAACTTTGTTTGTAGAAAGTAACAATAAAAATTACCTCTCATTAAAACTGCATTGGTCATTTTTAACACTTTTTAAATAAACAAAGTTGTTTAAATTTTAATTATAGAAAATTTGATCGGGGGGAAAATACAGCACATAAGTTATCAGTGCAATACCATAAAATAAAAAAATATGGAGTCTATCTGATGGATGACGAGTCTGAAAACAAGCATAAATCTGTTCTGTTTATCAGTAACATGCTTACGTTTGTTTAAGAAGTTTAAGATGGCGTCTTTGGACAAACTCCATGACACCATGTTTCTTGACTGACAGATGTTTAATGTCTCTGCTGCACTTATAACCTTTTTTTTTTTTAAATCTCCACCTTCTCAGTTGTTGATTAACTTGTACAACTTTTGTGCTGCTTTGTTCCAGACACCGGGTCTCTCCACCTTTTATCCCCCAGGTGCTGTAGCAGTAAGCTGGCCTTAGTCATGAAGAGCACAGAAAGTGGTGACATGCACTGATTTAGCATTTAGTTATTAAACCCTGAATATTGGACGATCCCACTTTATTTATTTCAACAAACTCTGGCTTATATCTAGGTCAATAACCAGAGTTAACCATGTTGGATTCTTGCCTAAACCTAACCAAACAGACCTGTTAGAGATAAGAGCTACAGGGCACTTCAAACAACGCTACCTTGTGGATCTGCAAGAGATGCATGTGTCAAAGGTGGTCATGTCAAAGCATCGGCATCTGATGGCTAGAATAAAAAAGAACGACCCCTGGATATTTGCAGGACTGCACGCAAAAAGACATGACTTTTACAAGAAATCAGCCACACACGATGTCTGAGGAGGCCTTTGTGGAAGACAGAACGGTGACCTAAAAAACAACAACTTCAGAAGGTAGGCGGTTAAACTGTGTAACTCAGACTGCTGAAACTCGAACAAGCTTCAGCTGAACTAATGTATTTTTCCACAGGATGAGAACTGAGACCCCTGTCCTCCATCCCTCTGAGTCACAGAAACCTCTTTACTGCCTGAGCGAAGAGCAGGAATAGTGAGTACAGTACATGAGGGGCGGAGGGTTTGGTATTAAGATAGACATTGTTGTTCATTCTTTTAAAAGCAGCAACAAAGAGGTTTTCTGTTCTCACAACAGTGCACACAGCAGCTGTACATCTCACAGCTGAACCTCACACACTCCCAGCAGGTAGCTTTTCATTTGCCTTCTCTTGACCGTGACTAAAAACCAGTGGTCAGCTGCCTGTGGAGCCCCTCTCCAATCATTACCATGCTAATATCTGCAAACTGCTCTTTTGTAGCAGGACCAGGGGAGCTCCAGACAGCAGGAGGAGCAGGATGAGGGCAGAGAGGTCTTCTTTAAAACCACAGTCAAAGGGAGAAAAAATTGGATGGTAAAAATGTGTGTAGGCGACTAAGCTGCCGGTTGAC